>NC_063193.1:20101542-20291542 GCF_017589495.1 Alosa alosa | reverse complement strand
AGTTAGAAAGGCCTGCGCTCTGTTGCGCCGCGTAAATCTGCCCTGAATCAGACATCAGCTGAGGGGTGGGGGGCTGGGCTGGCGTAGGGCATGAGAGGAGAGAGGGCAAATATATTTAAGAATCAATGGGGTTGCAATCAATTCGCCTTAATGGGCAGCTGTTCTCTCGGAGGGCTAGATCGCTGGAATTTCTAAAAGCAATTCTATAAGAGCCTTATGGATCTGTTCCCCACCACCACCCCCAACTCCTTGGGCCTGGCTGACAAAATCATTTCACATCAATCCAGCCATGTAGAATCCGTCTCTGGCTGAGCCTTATGCAGGGGGGGGGGGCTACAGGCGGAACGGGACGTAATGTAATTATTCCGTTTAGGCAGATTCGCTACAGTAGGTGGGGTTCAGCAGATGTCTGGACAGCTTCATATCAAGCATGGGGGGGTGTTAGCATTGATCATAGCGGTAGGGGAGCTTAGCTAAAAATGTATACCTGTAATGGAAAAGAAAGAAAATCCTCATGTCCTTCATCTTCGGTCTTTTCCTATGGGTTTTTTTTCCCCTTTGCTAAGTATACAAGAGTACAAGACTGTTTCCTACGTGTTCCGTGTGTGCAAAGAAGAATAAGCAGCTTAAGCCTGGCGTAACACAAAACAGCTATTAGCTTCTGTTACACTGCAAGCATGAACAAATGGGTACAAAGCTTGTTGTGGTGGTGCCGTGTAGTGGCCTTAACAAAGATGGTGCAGGCTTCTCAAAGTCGGGCACATCAATGAGAGCCAAAAGTGTGAAAACATCAAAAGAGCTTAGCGTGAGGCGCAACGCTTGGGGAAAAAAACAGGCACTTACCCTTTCTCAGGCCGCGTGTCCCTGAATTCCCACAGGCCTGTTTTGTCTTTTTCTGTCTGACTTTTTATGTGGTGTAGGTTTTGGGGAGTGGGGAGGTGGTGGGTGTTGCTCTCTTCTAGGGAAACATGCTTCTACAGGATAGTCACCCACGTGAATCTCATCTGGACCAGATCACATCCCTGCCCACCCCCACTACACCCCCACCCCACCGCCACCAACACCACCCCACACCATTACCACCCCAAGGTCCAGGCTTCTGCCAGGCCCATTGATTGACATGATCTGCAGCGACGACGGTCGCATTGGCACTGGATTAGCGCAAGGCTTGATCAATAGCTTTCAGCGCCGTGGAGCGAGATGGAGGGTGTGGGGTGGAGAGGTGGAAGGAGAGGTGGGGGTTCGAGGGGGTGTCTACGGGAAGGACATCCATCAGGTGCGCATACACACACACACACACACACACAGGTGTGACAAAGCAGAAATCTCACAACTCAGGTCCGTACCATGACGGTGCATGGATAACATATGACAGGTGTCACATTATACAAATGTGTCTTGTGTACACACACACACACACACACACACACACACACACAAATGCACTGACATGCACAAATAGACCTACTACAGTGCTACTACAACTACAGACACAACAGACCAGAACAGGCGTCAGTGTATATGTATGGTCAGTAGTCATACTTCAGTGTATATGTATGGTCAGTAGTCATACTTCAGTGTATATGTATGGTTAGTAGTCATACTTCAGTGTGTGCGTATGGTCAGTGTTCAAGATTCAGTGTGCTGTGACTCAGACAACATTACTCATTCTGGGTCTCCAGACAGAGAAGCATGAGCTGAAAAAAAAGAAAAAGAAATCTGAAAGCAAATCAATGGCGAACAGCTAATAAATCTTACATTTGCAAATGAATCAATAAATAATGCATTGAGAGAGACCCAGTGATCAGATTCAGCCAGCGCAGATATGCCACTTTAAATTAAATGAATTATTTTATCCAATATACTGTATCAGTGTGTGGCTCAGCATTCAGCTGATATATTCCCAATTCCATAGATCAACGTGACAGCAGCGGGACAGCAATATGCCCTGTGTCAGTCAGATTCTCATCCAGGAGGGACACATTTCGGCTGCATTCTTATGTCCATACAGTACATTCCCAATGACTTGGTTAAGGTTCAAGCAAGATATCATGGCTGTTGACGCATTTTTATGTCTACGATACACAGACAAACAGGACTGGGTGAAGCAGCCTCCCCGCTAAAAGTTTGTGCTTGTCAGGATTATTCATGCTGGGGAAAAGTAGCTGATTTTTTTTTTTTTTTGCCTTTGTGTGAAAGGAGAAAAGCATGAGCATTCCAGCGCCTTCACTGATAAGATACAAATCAGCGCGGCAGATTGGCTTTCCCAGTATCGCAGCCTCAATCACAGAGTGCATCAGGTAGATAATTTGCAAATGTTTCCTGTGACCTCCATGCATTCAAATGATGTCTTTGGCTATGTGTCGAGTCCAAACATTACCCATTCACCACACCCGTCACACAAATCCCAACAGAGAGTGAACACCGAGTGAGTGAGAGATAGAGAGAGAGAGAGAGGGAGAGAGAGAAAGATCTCCATTAGTATTCCCTGTGGCAATGTGTCCATATCTTTAATTTTTTTCCCAGCACTTCATTCCCTTCCCCCGTCAAAAGCCTGAAAATAGAGCTGAAAGACGGACTACATTTTGCGGTGAAATGGTGTTATGCAGGTAGCAGAGCTCCACCAGTCCTTTGTTCAACCCGTGGGAGTTTTTTTCTCCCCTCTGAAACGACTAGTGGGGATACAGCATACGTATAGTGGCGAACAGGAACAAGGGGAGGGGAAGTTCTAATGAAACGCTCGGAGAGGCGACTCACCTTCAGCACTGCTGAAATGTCATGATAGAGAGGGAAAAAAATCACTCAAATCTCTTTAATGTGGAATGAAAGAGCACTCCTCTTTTTTAATCATGCAAAAAAATTCTGCCTGGGCCCAATTAGGGATGCGTGATGATGGACTCTTTTGATCTGGGGATATATGTGGGGAGGGCATTTCATATTTTGCAACATTTATTGGATCCAAAATGTTAAAAATATCTTTCATTTGCAGCTTTTATTATTCTTTCCTGTGTTTGTATTTGTTTTTGTACATTTATTTGAGAGTGGCTTCTGAGGGAATTCATATTTCAAACAGACTACATCTTTAGACATTTTCCAAAATAGAGATTTTTATAGTATACTCGCGCAACTTATCTGAGCACCTGATATCTGCCTGTATTTTTTGATATCTGCCTGAAGCACTGGCAGCGTGTAGTTGGATTTATGATGGATGTCATGATTGTGAAGTTGAGGGATGCACCCCCTCCAGGAAACCAATCTTTATTATTCCAGGAAATGATAACCACATCAGTCTGAACTGCTCCGCAGAGATCAGAGAAGGGTGATGATGACCTGCCTGGGTTGCAGGATCATCCTAACAGCTCCAGCACCTGAATCTCATCCACCCACGTTTACTCTAGTGACATTCCTATGCTGCAGGATGCCCTCACATACTGTGTACACACACACACACACACACACACATGCACACTCACTGACAGGCCACTATTCCTGACCTGTTCTGTATGTCAGTGAATTTGAAGGCTTTCTTTAGAAAACACAGACAGATGCACAGTCAAGAGAAACAACTAGCCCAACTCACCTACTGTCACCTCATTCTTCCACTTGCCCAAACAAAAAACACCCCAGCAGTGGACGCCCTCCAAACCTTAATCCATTTCCTCTGGACGATCACGCGCCGGCTACCCTGTCCATGACACCGCAGGGACACAGAACGACCACAGAGAGAGGGATGCTGCTGTAATTCCCTCCCATCCCTCGTCCAGAGGAGCGCTTCAGGACAAACCCAGACAGGAGAGAGGTGGATGTGGCCGTGAGCGGGGATGAGCTGCGGGCAGCGGAGGGATGTGGGCAAACACAGTGGCGTGGGGAGATCTGAGAACAGCACAATGGCAAAGCAGCATCGTGGGCCAGCGGAGCTCTTGATTATAGAGGGAGGGATGGTGTGTGTGTGTGTGTGTGTTGGGGGGACTGACTCCATTCCCTTCACTCCGGCAGGGGTGAAATGTTTGGTTATTGAGATGGCTGTGCTGACACAAATGAAGTGTGACTGTGTGGGTAGGTATGTATGTGTATATTTGTATGTGTGTGTGTGTGTGTATGAGTGAACTAAATACAATATATCTCATCTCTCATACTCTCATCCTTGACATCTGCCATAAATGCTCTTCCTCCTTAACCAAAACAAGTCATGAGAGAAATATAGAGACAGAGAGAGGGGGAGAAAGAGAGTGAGAGAGCGAGAGAGAGAGAGAGAGAGAGAGAGAGAGACTGAGGATACTGGATAGCATGTGTGTTAGACAGTGAGAAGTTGACATAAGGTATTCAGAGAGAAAAAAAAACACACTTTTATAAGCTGAAGTGTGTGTGCCTGAAATGAGCTCAGTGACTGGCTGCCAGAAAGATTGGAGCGGAAAGCTGATGGAGAGAAAGAGTTGTGAGATGGAGAGAGAGAAAGATACAGAGGAGGGGGAGCAGATAAAACAAACAACCATCGCAGGTGGAGAAGGTGAGGGATGAGTGGAGACACTGCCTCATCTGCAAAATGATTATTATCTTTGTCAAAAAAAAACGTTTTCTCCATTTTATTTTTTTCCTTGTGAGTTTCATTTAGTCTACAAAACACATACCTGCACACACCCTTGTCCAGGATTTATCAAATCAGCCAAAAAACAGCTCAGCTTTGTCACACAAATAATATTAACTTGGCAACCCAATCCACCCCCCTCCCCACGCACCTACATACACACACACACACACACACACACACACTCTTTTCAAATCCCCTCCGCAACCCCCCTCCCTCTATTACCAGGTGCTGCGGCTGTGATTTAAAGCTTTGATTCTGTTCAAATGACAACAAAGGTTGGACCCGGCGCCAGCTCTCCCAATTCATCACTTCCTGCTTGATAAGAGCGGGATTAATGCGTTTAAAGCGCCGGCCGGGGGCCAATCATCCATCTAAACGCATCCTAATCCATTCCAGGCACCGCCGCTCCCGGGAGGACGCCACCAAAAAGCGAGAGAAAGAGGAAGAAAGGGGAGGGAAAAGAAGAAGAGGAGGAGGAGGAAGAGGAGGAGGAGGAAGAGGAGGACGAAGGGAAAAAAGAAACACCTGGAAGCAGAAATCTACTGCAGTGGATAAGGGGATCAAGACAACAAGTGTGTTATGGAGTCACAGAGTTGCCCCCCAAGCTCTCATTACCCCCCCCCATCCTTGTTTTCCCCTCTCTCCCCCCCCCCTCCTTGTTTCCCCCCCCCCCATCCTTGTTTTCCCCTCTCTCCTCCCCCTCCTCCTCCTCCTCCCCACTTCCATTGGTCTCCAGAAAGCTGTGGTGGCCTCAGCAGGCTTGTTTTCTGACGGGACGGCTGAACTCTGGAAAACGCCCCAGTCCTGCCCCGTGGCCTTGGCCACCATCGCCGTGGCAGATGGCTGGAGAACCTGGAGTGAGGCTTGACCTAAATGCCGAAAAACCTGGGGGAAAAAAAAATAGGAAAGCACACAAACTGGCATCGGTCGTGCCTACTGCACCACGCCACCCCCAGCAACTCCACCCTTCTCGTCTATCTCCATAATAAATGACCCCTCTAACCCCACCGACACACACACACACACACACACAGACCTGACCCTGCATGCCCTGGTGGAGCAGCGTCATCTGCAGGTAACGTGTCAAAGCTTTGGGCTTGTTCCAGGAGCCATCAGGATGCAGCCTCACGCTCCTGTACGTTTTTAGGACACCACTTTAATAGCTTATTGTGCATTCAGGCCCACACTTAATTTAACACTCCATCCCCAATTATACGCCCCCCCCACACACACACCTCCTCCCTGCTTTTGCTCTCTCATGTGCTCAGATCCGCCATGCGAAAGCAAAAGCAGTGGCACCCGGAATGAGAATGATCCATTATGCACATGTGTCTGAACATAGCGAACTGTGTCACAGCTGCTGCCTCCTGTCTCTGTAATTTTCGACTTTATTGCACATCCAAAAGCGGGGCCCTTAAACACACAAACACACACACACACACACACACACACACACACAGTTTGACGGTATCGCACATGGCCCTGGATCTGGGCGAAGGGAGGGGAGGAGTGGGGTAGGTGGAGGGGTGGATGGAGGGGTTGGAGTGGTAGAGGAACTGTTGATCGTGCCGAAAATAGAGCGGATGCAACCTGTAATTCTCTCATCCCTTCCTCACCCAATCTAGAGAGGCCCTCATTGTGCGAGTGAGAATAAGACCTAATTGCATTACTCAAGGAGCATTGGCGGGCTGCATTTAAGCATGGCTCGCCTCCATCACCTCATATCTCTCCAATCCGTGGTCCTCTATCTCTCTCTCTCTCTCTCTCTCTCCTGCTGCTTTTGTGAAAGGAATGTGCTTTGTGTGTGTGTGTGTGTGTGGGGGTGAGTGTGCATGTATGTGTGATCTTTTTTAAAGGCTACATTGACCATGACCATGACTGCGGAGACAATGCAGCATTATGGTGAAATTAGGCCGTTTCTTTCATTTCTCAGCTCCATTGGGGAGAAAGAGATAAGAGAGAGAGAGCGAATGAACACAAAGGATGTAATTTAAAGGAGGCACTTTGCCAGTCGCTACGTTCAAGCACTGAATATAAAATCAGAGATTAAAATGAAACCATCATATATGTGTGTCGCATGCGCAGACACACACACACACACACACACACATATGCAAAAAATGAAAATAAGAAGGTACAAAAGAAGCATGGCGGTAGAATCCTCAAGCGCTCTCTGCAGAGTGTAAGATGAATTGACAGTGGCGCATGACTTGTCCGCCGTGACAGGCCCAATGAAGTAATGCTCCTGACACATTTAACGGAGACGCGAGGTCATCAGACAGGCCTTGGGGAGATGGCTGCCGGGGGTGATGGGGGCAAAGGCACACTCCCACCGGGGAGGATGAATGTGTAAGCCTGGGGGGTGGAACAGACAAGAGAGTAGAGAGAGACAGACTCACAAGTGTTGCTGTTTTTTCTGTCTGGGGTTCACTGGCTTACAACTGATGGCGAAGTAGAGAATCTCCACAGCTATTATTGTGAAATAGTATGTTATATTCTGTTACTGTTATCATTAAGTTTACTGTTATTGTTTGCCTGGATGTCAGGCTCCATGTCCGCGTAGTTCGGTTATACAGGCTATCACAGACCTATTTTTCCCACAAAGCCACACCATTGGCAGAGCACTGTAAAAGAGACACATTAGAATAGCAATAACAAACAGAATGTGACAGCCAATCACAGTTCCAAAGAGAGTTTGCAGAAGCAATAGAGGCAGAGAGTGTGTGTGTGTGTGTGTGTGCCTGTGACATCTTGAGCTATCGCAATGCTAGCTGACAAGTGGCCTGGAGCTGTCCGCCAGAGGCGTGCCCCCTTCCATCCCATCAGCCGTGCTCCCCCCCCCCCAGACAGGCAGAGAGGGGAACAGAGTGGAGCTGAGCAGCAGGCCATCGAGTTCAGGAGTCACTGCCATGGCTTCATGTCCAACTGCCGCTGTTGAAAAGGTCACTGATGACCACGGGGCCCGGACCATTGTCCCCCTTCATTGTGAGATGGATTGGTGGACGTACAATATGTGATTCAGTTGAGACTGAGGGACGGCCGCTTTGTGGATGGGGGTTGTGTGCTTGCACTGAGTTTTTGTCCAAATAGAGAGAATGTTAGTGTGTCTGATTTGCAAATGTAATTTGTTTGTTAATTTTGGGCATGTCTTGAGCATCGTCATGCATAACTTGTTGTGTGATGTGTTTTGCTTTGGTCAGGAGACAATAACATATGTATAATAGAAAGGGAAGAGAAAGGCAGATACAGTACCACTCTGAAGTTTGTTTACCAGAAAACAACAAAAATTCCCCAAATACAGATAACTTTATGCAACAGGAACATTGTATCATAAGAGTAAAGCACAGAACTTTGTTCAGTTCAATTCAAATGCATTTCCTAAATTGTCTCGTCAAAAGTCATGTACCTTCATGTGAAACACAACCCAGCAAACTCTGCCCCCATGTCAGCTGTTTTGGCCATTAAAGGGATTCTGTTTTGGCGGCTGAGCTTTCTTCAAATTCTATTATGCTCTATCATATTACAGTGATAACTGAGGAGACTAATACTAGAGAGTAATTGTGGAAGAAATGGAAGTCAACCAGTGGAGATAACGTCATTAGAGGAACACTACAGCGTAGCCACCAGACCTGCCCTCAACCTGACCCTGCAGGGTCCACCCCACCCATTCCTTTCTGGAGGGGCTCCTCAACCTTCTGAACCCGGGATGAATGGAGGCTCCCTGAGGCCAGCTGCGGAGTTGTCTGTGGTGGACGTCTGTGCAGCCCCCACCCAACGCATATCCCCCATACACACACACACACAGACACAGACACACACACACAGACACACACACACACACACACACACACACACACACACACACACACACACACACACACTTTTCCACTTTCCCCAGCGTCCTCACATTCCTCTGCTAGGCGATCAGCTGTGTTCAGAAGAATCAGGGAATTTGGAGGAAGAAAAAGGAGGAGGAGGAGGAGGAGAGGATTCCAGAGTTCCATCTGGCATGGGTGGAGGGTAGGCTGGGTGGAGGTGTGCTTGGTGTGATGGAGAGCACACCCAAAGAGACCAAAGAGAGAGAGGGAAAAGGGTAGTGTGTGTGTGTGTGTGTGTGTGTGTGTGTGTGTGTGTGTGTGTGTGTGTGTGTGTATGGGGATATGCGTTGGGTGGGGGCTGCACAGACGTCCACCACAGACAACTCCGCAGCTGGCCTCAGGGAGCCTCCATTCATCCCGGGTTCAGAAGGTTGAGGAGCCCCTCCAGAAAGGAATGGGTGGGGTGGAATGAGGGGAAGGGGGGGGTCTGACCCCCCCAAAATAATGCCCCTCTGTCACTCCTCCCATTAACTTTAGTCTGAGGTACCAGTACGCAGGCAGCTGAATGCTAACTAGGCTAAACTGATATTAATGGTTGACCTGTCGACAAGCATAAAACACTTCCAAATTGCAATGCAGACAGAGAAAAGGCGATGGAGAAAGATGGAGAAACTGAGAGACAACGTCAGCTGTCTCATTAGATACGGTTGTCAGGAGAGGATATGTATCAAGGCTAAAAATAAAACCACAATGGAGTCCCTCATGAGCTTTGTTAATGACATCAGCTTAATGACTGCTGAACACGATCGCCTCTCACTCTTGCCGAACGGGACTTATATATATATATAAAATATGATTTAATTAAAACATTTGATGGCAGATCATTTCCGTGATAGATGTCTAAGAAGTATGTGTGTCACATATTCGCAGGCCCCCTCTTTCACTCTCTTTCTCCACTGGCATCCAGGCTATCGTCAGACTGCCTGCTTCTTTTATGCATGCATCCTGCATTATCATAGCTTATCCCCAATCCTGCACATCCATCAGCGAGAGAGTCAATTTAATTATAGAGCACGCGGACGTCCCTCCAGTGCCCGTCTAAATAGATATGCGCCAATCTTGCCTCTCCCAGGCTCTCATTGTCCTCTGATGACCACTCATTCCCCTTAAGCTTTAGAAACACATTTGAGCTGAAATGCTGAATTACGTCTAGGGGATTGGGCTTGGAGGGTGAGAGGGTGGGGGGGTAAGGAAAAGAGGGTGGGGTGGTGGTGGTGGGGGGTGGAAACCAATTAGAGTCTTCCCCTGAGGAGCAGCATGGCGTGGACTGCAACGGTATTCCTGAGCACATCTGTTCACCTCACACACACACACACACACACTCACACTCACACTGACACGCACACGCATACACCAACAAGTCCAAGGGAGGACGGTCTGTTCCCTTGCTTGCCTGCCTGCCTACATTTTTAAGCTGAGCTTTGCTTTCATGAGGACAATACAGGCTGGCGAGTCTGAGTCAGACACAAATGAATGATTTACCCAGTGGATAGTGTGTGTGTGTGGAGTTTGTACGGGAGGGTGGTGGATGGTGTGGAGTTTGGTGTGTGTGTGTGTGTGTGTGGGGGCAGAGGTAGACCTACCATCACCACCACCTCCACCACCACCACCATCACCACCATGTTCCCCTTCCTGACAAAAGAGGAGAAGGTCAGTTTGTCACTCTGGAGTGTTAACAATGCGGGAAAATGCACAGCGGAGAGCGGGCACACTGCGTGTGCCAGCGGATATAATGGCCACAGCGGGTATTTAGAGAAGGCCAGGTGCTGATGCCATGAAAGGGGTCATTGCTGAGGTAATGATGCTCTCACTCCATTCTCTGTTCCCCCGTACAGCACTCTCACACACACACACACACACACACACACACACACACACACAGAGTGAGCAGTCACCTGTCACTCAGGCACAGTCTAAGACAATGGCTCTCTGTCACATCCACCCTCCCAGCCTCTTTTAAAAATGTTCAGCTGAAAGGAGGAGGAAGAGGAGGAGGGGGAGAGTGGCTCTGCCCACGTAGAGGCTGTTTATTCCAACTGACACTGAAAAAGCCTCAAAATAGACTCACTTTAGGGAGAAAGATTGGAAAGGAGCAATCACCTGTTTCTGACAGCCATTGTTGACTATTCCTGCTCTCTCTCTCCCTTTCTCTCTGTACTTCTACCTCTCTCTCTCTCTCTCTCTTTCTTCCCCCCTCTGACTCTCTCTCTCTCTCTCTCTCTCTCTCTGTCATTCATCCTCTCTCTCTCTTTCTATCTCTCTCCCTCTGTCTAGAGAATAATACCTCAGTGAGATTGACCTGTGGGCTTCTCTAATTTGAGCCTGCTGCGTGCCCCCTCACAAAAGGGCGGCCGGCTCTTAATGCTGAACTAACTCTAACCTCTCATCAGTCTTGCTCCCGCCCGCCCCTCCCCTGTGCTCTGGCTGCTAATGGATGGGAGGCCGGGGTCAAACTTCTTTGCATATACCTCTCAATAGAGGCCAGCAGTGTGAAATTCCACTGCTATGTTGTATGTTTGTGTGTGTGTGTGTGTGTGTGTGTGTGTGTGTGTGTGTGTGTGTGTCTGTTTGTGGCATGCATTAATGTATTTGAAGAGGTGGGGAGAGGGGAGGGGTGGTGGGTGGTTAGGGGAGTTGGTTTGTGCACAAACAAATTATGGATGACCCAATTTCATTCCCCTTCCCCAATCCCTGTCTCCACTGATGTGTGAGCTATTGGCCACGGTGCTTCTCTCTATCTTTTCCCTGTTGTTGTTTAATACGTACCGGTGTGTGTGTGTGTGTGTGTGTGTGTGTGTGAGAGCGACGGCTGTTGTTGTTCCGTGCACCAGACGACGCATTGGTTGGACGTGTTTTGACTGATCCTCGGTCGAGAAGTGGGTCACTATCCGTAGCCCTCTCAGTGAAGAGTCCTACCATTCCCAATGAGTATTGATTTTCTGACTGAAGCAATGAATTCATTAATATCAGCATTAGTCTGCCATCTGACATGGCCAGCCAAAAGCCACTAGGGGGTGGTGAGGCAGGGGGGTGTAGGGGGCTGGTGGGCTTGGACATGGATCATATTGGGCTGGGGCCCTATTAGCTGATAAAGGTCTCAGGCTGTAACGACCGTGGGAGATGAATAAATTCTAAAACAGAAAGTCTCCAAACTGTTTTAATATTTAAAGGAGCAGCTGCCATGTTCTGCCCCATCGCTGTCCAGCAGCATTGGCTGACAGAGGCCAAACCAGGCCAGCAAGGGGAATATGCAACAGCTAGAGAGAGAACTACCCAGGCCAAACCCAAATCAATATAAACAACTTCATATAACAATATTAAAACAACCATATAGAGTATATAACACTATTAAATAAATATATCACTAAAATACAAATACATATATTCAACCACATACACTACTGAAATAGGATCTTTGTTTCAATACTGAATGTGTACAGACATGTTTGCAGACTTGAATATGTGACACCATAACCATTCAAACCTAAAGGAGAAATCTCCCTTCACAGTTCAATTTGAGCATAATCTTTTGGAAGAAAGGGGGGGGGGATCAGCAGATCGTTTCAGGGAAGTGTTTTCTTTCATGTAGAAAAAGAAGAAACAAAACCACAACAAGGAAAGAAAGATTATTATTTGGTTTAATCCAAGGGCATCAGCTTAGCAGAAACAAAAGCGTGAGCATGGGAACTAAGGCAGGAGCGGCGAGCCAACTTGCTCTCCCTCCACCAGACACGGCTCTCTCCTCAGCACCATCACAAAAGAGGCAGAGAGAGAGAGAGAGAGAGAGAGAAGGGGAGTAGGAAGAAGAGGGAGGAGGGGTGAGAGGGATTTTAGATCTATATTAAAACTGCAAATAGCTTTTAAAGATTAGTGACAAGCGGGAATGGGCCAGAGCAATGGGGAAATAGAGAATGGGGATTGTCTCATTTCATCTTTATGGAGACTATTCAGATAGCGCTGAGGTTGACACGCATCAAATCCGCTGGATGTCTGTGTGTGAAAGAGCGAGTGGAATAGAGAGAGAGAGAGAGAGAGAGGGGGAGAAGACTGAAAGACTTAAAGATAGAGAGAGGGAGAGAGAGAGAGAGAAATGAGTTTGTTTGTCTATTTTGTCAGGATGATTTATGCAATAAACAACGCACAGTTCAAGTATCTTGTATACTGAAATTGATTCACCATGCTATTAACGCAGGCTCTCTTTACCTGTGTGGTGCGTCCTTTCCATAAAAAATAATTGAGCAGACTCAGTGAAGACATGCGTAACCCGATACCTCAATCTTAACTATTCTGACATATTGATGCCCCTGCTATAAGAGATTGGATTTGCAGGCTGGCTTGGATGTGTGTGTGTGTGTGTGTGTGTGTGTGTGTGTGTGTGTGTGTGTGTGTGTGTGTGTGTGTGTGTGTGTGTGTGTGTGTGTGTGTTTGTGTTTTTATGCACAAGCACCCTACATTATGTTCACACAGACCCTCGAGGTCAGCAAGGCCAAGCCTGGTCTCTATGTGTTAGCGAGTGAGCGAGCGAGCACACTGGCCACTCTCAAAACTCCAGCATTTGTCAGGATTAGAGTGGCGTAATCCCTCTCATATCTTACTACATGTCATGCTAAGATATGCAGCAGAGATTCCAAAATCTCTGCTCCCTGCCACCCACTCCCAACATTGCAACAGCACAACACTGGCTGGCAAAAGCTTCCATCCGCGCTTAAGAAGGGACCAAGCCCAGCAAAAAAATATGATACATTAACTTTGTGTTACATAAGCTGTAATCCAGGGTTGTTTACATCAGTGCTGATATGGTGACAGTGCTTTAGCAATTATTTTTACAAGGTATTAGGTGTTTTCATCAAAACAGATAAGTACATTTTCATTTGCCTCAAGATTAAGCTAGATTTTCTTTTTTGTCTTTTCACAATTGATTCTAATTCTGTGGTATATTGCATCGGTCGGGGCTTAAATCTTGCTGAAGACTTAAGCCCGAGTGTGGTGTAAGGGATAAAAACAGGTTATCCCATGAAATGGATATGAAGCCTCCCTAATATCTTAGCACAGAGTATCACCATTTTTCTTGTGCATGACTGTGACTGCTTAAACAGGCTTCATAGTCACCTCCTATCAGAAGACAGAAACAGAAGGCAATAATCAGACTGTGACCAAGCAAAGTTCCATCTCAAATAAGGGAGTCAAAGCCAAGGGACTTCAGTCAATTTTGTTTGACACTTTCAACATTAGTTTTCGCCATTAGATAAATATTAAAATCTTTAGAAAATATATGCTCGATATGCGCTGCAACCGTCGACTTCAAGGCACCTAACCCTAACCCTGACCCTAACCCTGACCCTAACCCTTGCCTGACCCTTGTGCCTTCCATGCAGCGCTGCCTGGAAGACGATGTTCAGGCCTTAAAACACCATTAAAACCAAATACATATACAGCAAATATTCCAGTGTTGGTGTGATACCCATACCCTTCCATGTAATGTGTGTATGTGTGCATTTGTGATGTGGTACCCCTGGTAAAGAGTGAAATTGTGAGGCGTGAGGAGCTGTGTCCATGGCCACTGGATGCATGCTGAGTCTGGGCCTCCCCTTCTGCCTGCAGCGCTGTTCTCCGCCTCGCACCTCTCACACGGACTCAAGGGCAGAATGTTGAACTCTGTGTTCTTTCCATAAACTTCAGCTCTCGGCAGCATCACAGCGAGGGTCCATCTCTTGCCAGACACTGGCCTCATACACCCTGCAGTGGAGAGATCAGTGTGTGTGTGTGTGTGTGTGTGGGGGCAGTGAGACCTTCACTAAAAGGACAGTACAGCAAAAAGCAAAAAGGTCCCCGTAGGCCTCTATGAATCAAATACCCACTGTAGCTTACCCTCCCTCCCCCTCTCTTTCTCCCTCCCTCTCCCTCTCTCTCTCTTTATATCTCTCCCTCTCTCTCTATCTCTCTCTCCTCTCCTCTCTCCCTCTACCTCTCAAGACAGATTCCTGGCATTAATCGTCAGTGACTTGGGGGCACGACCTGCCCCGGCTTTGCCTATCTGCCCCTTAGCAGCGGAGCAGAGGAGCAGAGTGGGACCAAAGTGGCCTCTTTCCACCCAAGTCACATCACATTACAGTCATGGAGGAGAGGAGGAGGAGGAAGAGGAGGAAGAGGAGGGTAGGGTGGGGTGAGAAAGAGAGAATGTGATGCCAGCGAGAAGAGAGATATATTTGAGACGCTGACAGCTCAAAGAGGGCAGGAGAATGTGGAGGTGGGAGAGCCGTAGAGAAAAGGAAGGAGACGAGACACTTTGGTGGAGAACAGAGCAGTGAGCCTGGAGTGAAATCAATTGTGAACACAGTCACTTTGAGAAACCACCAATCTTCATTGGCCAGGTGGGGATTTGAAATATGTCACTGTCCTCAGCTGTAAATTAGCCACTGCAGCCCATTGTATGCTAAAGCACAGTAGGGCCAGACAGTGCACTAACTCAACTAGAGAAAGACACTCACACACACACACACACACACACACACACACACACACACACACACACACACACACACACACACACACACACACACACTCAGTCTCTCTCTCTCTCTCTCTCTGACACACAGTCAGACAAGAGCAAAAGCACTCTTTCACTTACACATACACACCCACTCACACACATAATCTCTCTCTGTCTCTCATACACACTCAGACAAGAACACACACACAGACACACCGACACACACACACACACGTACACACACACACACACACACACACACACACACACACACATACACACACACACACACATACGAGCGGCTCTCCCAGGTCTTGCCAGGATATAAATCAGTGGCCGTGGGGAAATGAATGGCTGGACACAGCAGCTGGCACAGTCACCTGACCAGCGGGGGCCCTCAGCAAACCGGCCGACTGGCTGACCGGGCGGGCGGCAGAAAGAGACGCCACTCCACCGTGCTGGAAAATCAAGAAAAATGACCCCCCCCCATTGCTCTGCGTCTCTCCTCCATCACTCACCCCATTTCTTCTGGGCGCCCTCATCTTCCATCTCTCTCTCTCTCTATCCTCCTCTCCATCCCCACCTGTCTCTTTCTCTTTGCTGTCTCTGTCCTCCTGCGTTCCTAAAGGGCATGCACATGCTATTTTATGGAGCCCACCGGAGGGTGGACGAGAGGGAGCCAGAAGATATATATTTGTAGCCGTCACCCTCCCAGTTTGCTGGCCGCTCCGCTCATCGCTCATCAGCCAGTAACGGGGGAGGGTGGGACCGCTTGGAGACGCCTTGCTGGGATACCTGCAACAATGATGATGTGCATAGAAGGGCCACTGCTGAAAATGGGGACTGGCCCTCACACATTACTGCGTTTATCATATGGATCAAAAGACTTTGATCTAACTAACAGGCAACAGAAAAAACACATTGGCAGTTTAGGGCCGTTATGTTCATAGACATGCATATCAATGCAGCATAGCCACTCTTATACATATATATATATATATATAGATGATATTTGCATTTTGCATATGTGATTTTTGGAGTGCGACCATTTGTTATTTTCTATGAGTTCCCTGGATTACGCACCCACAAAGAAACAAGAGAATAATCGGGAGAGCGCGGTGTTTGCCAAGAACATTTTTTTTTTTGCATATGTTGAATACAACATAGGCTAATGTCTGAGGTGTTGTCTGTATATATGTCATAGGTGTTGTCTGTATGCTGCTGAGACCTTGAATTTCCCCTGGGGATCAATAAAGCATCTCTCTATCTATCTATCTATCTATCTAATAGTTGACATTGTTCTCAGTGTTTTGCTGTTATGGGGGTGGAGGGAACTCCTCCCTTAGACAAATCAAGTCCTCTATTTCTGCCTAATGGATAGATTCAAGTCGGCAGGAGATATCTTTGTATGATCAGATGAGGGCGAAAGAAAAAAAAATATGTTGATGAATGTATATTTCTTCTGCTAGTTCCCCCACCTCCCCACACTTCTCAATATTGCTGAATTGCTGGTAGAGGACTCACTTAAACGCTGACGGTGGCATTTCCCAGAATCCAAGGGGGCGTCATATTTGAGGTAGGCCTACTCATCAGAAAAAAATGTGCAGAAATGGCTTCAAGAGAGCAAAGAAAAAACTCGGAGAGGCATTAAAACTAATTACCGACAACATGTGGATGCAAATGCCTTTCAGTGGCTTCTCAAGGCTTAACTGATGCTGTATAACAACAGGCACTGACACTGAATCAGCCACTATGAAGGTGACCACAAGGAACGGCAGAAGACAAATGCCTCCTCAGCAGTGAAGAGAAGATGTGCAGGTGGTGAAACAGAAGCGAATGAAAGAAAGAGAAAGTACACAACCTATCTTAACTGGCAGTCATTGCAGTGGCAACTGGAGGGATGTTACTCTTAGTGACAGACAAGGGCAATTATCTTCAATCCCACCCCCCGAAGCGGTTTTAACCTAATTTCTTTACGGAGTTGCACCCCATCCTCCAGAAAACACACAGTCTATCAATGTCTGGGAGAAAGGGATTATCCTGCACTTTCTTCCTCCTCCACTTCCTCTCTGATAGAATTTCAGCTGTCACGGCCCCCACTGATGAATTGGAAGGAGAGTGAGTGGGCTGACTCAAACCTCCCGCGTTTCCACGGCAAGGTGAAGACCGGAGCAAGCACAACCATTCTTCACTGGCCATGGGCTTCTCTCATTTTTTTGGAGTTCCTGTCCGCTCTTCTCCACGCCTGCACACTTCCTTCAAGTTCATCTCTGGCTTTCTATGGATTCATCACTATTTAATCATCTAGGTGACCTCCAGAGGGCTTGCACTCCACTTGTAATTAGAGAGGGGCTGATGCCAGCTGACATGACCACACAACAGAAGCCTGAATGCTGGCAAATGCCTCGACATGGGGACTTTATTTACATACATACGGACTTGATACATACAGTGAACTCAAGAACGGCATACAGTTTTACATGTCCATAGGAGCCATGAATATAGTCATTCCTAAATGTTTCAGATGTCAGTTTAATCACATAGTTCAATGGTCATCTTTACTATCCATGAAATTGGGATTTTGTACATGTTTACAAACACTACCTACATATGCACAGAGTAAGGCTTTTTTATTTGCAGGGGTTATTGCAGCGGCCTACTTTTTCATCTGCACTTAATTCAATTGCTGTTTTGAGCACTTGATTGAGCAGACACACAGGAGATATGGTTTTGTATCAGCATGTCTCCCACCACAAAGGATGAGATTACACAGAAATCTATCATTGTCATAAGAATAAATTGCCTCTGGAGAGGAGCATCAAACACTACTGTGTGCCAATTGAGCAACTGCCTGATAATTTATGCAGTTTGAAAAATAACATGCACTCTGGCATATCACCTTCCTTCCCTGTGCATGTAAGCCACCAGCGGTGAAAACCTTCATCTCTCTAAATTACCGCCACTGCTACCCCGACCCCCTCTTCCCTCCCCATCCTCAAAGCCCCAGTCCCTGCTCCCTGTGCAGCTGTTCCTGTCACCCCCGCCTCCCCCAACTGTAACCACATAGCAATGCAAATGCAGGGACACACAGGGGCTCGTGTTCCACTACGCAGGCATCATCTCCAGATGCCCAGGCCTTTGAGCTGACCACCCAGGGGAGAGGGACCAGGGTGGAAGCTGCCTCATTGCCGGTGACTGTAAGCAGATCATCCCCGACGTTGCCAGGTGCACTCAACAAGCCGACTGGCAATCTTTCAAACCTGCAAAAGAGTGTGATGAATTACACCTCACGTTGGAAAAGGTGGATTTATTGCACGGATGTTTTCGCCTCAAATGACACCAGGAGATTATTGTGCTATTTTTTTTTTTCATTCTCACTTCTCCAGTCTACCTGGTTGTTTACTTTGGCCTTCTTATGATGGACACTGGAGTGAAATAACCACCATTAAAGAAAATCATCTCTCTCTCTCACCCTGTCTCTCTCTCTCTCTCTCTCTCTCTCTCTCTCTCTCTCTCTGTCTCTCTCTCATTTGGCGTCTCTGGCCACCCAATGCCATCTCTGGCACATTCATCATGCCAGTGATCTTAGATTGCTGACATCTGCCGCTGATTGTAACGGGTAGGCTTGCTTGCTGGCATTACTGACTCCTGGGAGTACCATTCATGCAGCGACAAGCTAGCCTGCAGAGCTCTGTAGGGGGCAGTGGGGGAAAGTGTGTGTGTGTGTGTGTGTGTGTGTGTGTGTGTGTGTGTGTGTGATTGTGTGTGTGTGCCGGGAGGGGTTAGTGGATGGAGGAAGCAGTGGTGGGGGCCTTTCACGGTTCTAATGTGTAATTAGAAACCATTTTGGAACATTGCCTTCCATGGCTGAAATTAGCTGCCTTCTATTAATCAGGCAGACTTGCACAATGCAAAGCAGGGTCCCCCCTGTAATCCACCACAAAATGTTTCTCTTAATTACTGTGGGGGACGAGGTTGCACGGAGAGGAGGAAGTGGAGGGTGTGGGCGCCGCGCCGATATGCTAGAGCACACTCGCTCAAAAGGCCATTTTGTTCCCTCCACCTGGGCTTACTGCGTGACGCTATCTCGTTGATAACAGCTGTTCATATCAAACATGGTATGAGGTATGGTGCTTTCTATGGGTGAACAGCTAATGGCGGAAAATGTATGCACTAGGTTCTCACTTCAGCCCAGTTGTACTGTTGGGGGTGGGGGGGATCCACATCCTACGATTATGAACCTTCCACCTCAATCATGCTGAAAAATACACAATTAACTATATAAGTGCTTCTCCCTGACCACCAAGATTAATAACATGCCTCTCTCAGCTATTGATGTGTGTGGGGATAGGTGATGGTCATTTACATTTACTGTACCTGCTACAACCCTGACAAATATTAGACAGAATGACTGAAATGCTCCATTGCACTTTAGCAAATCTAACAAATGCACAGTTTCAACTGGACCTCTGTTGTGAGAGGCAGAAAACTGTTTTAAAAGGTGAAATTCTCCCATAAATGAAAATGTCACCATGTTGTCACTAGTGTCACTATACTGGATGAAAGCTATTTTACACTTTCACTGTTCGATCTAGCACCAGAAGGCACATGCATCAGAAAAGTCCTTTATGCACGATTTAATTGATTCTCTTTACGGGATTCTCCGATGGAAATCTCAAGGTTATTTAAGCCCTTGGGACTTGGCATTTATTAATGATTAATTCAGTCAATAACGGCAGTAGATTATCTTGTTTTTAATAAGGAATATCACTGGAAATCATATGTTTTATCTGCAAATCTTCTGTTGCAAAGCTGTGATTATGTGAACAAGGAAGTGAAGCCCATATTATACTGTAATATCTTTGCCTTAAGCACATTCCCACCACAACTGCCCATTCATATCTCAAAACTGCCTGATCTCACCAGACCCGTTTACTTCTAGGTGGAAACAGAACTGAGGGGAACAGGCTATATGGAGCTAGGTTACATTCACAATAGTACCAATGTAACATTGCATTAAATGTCAATATTACTTACCATATTGTAGTCCTGTCTACAACAGAGAAGCCATCTCAAGAGGAAAAACACATCCAATAATATTTCAAGATGTTTTAGTCATCAGCTTTTAAAAGTTACATAGTCCTATCAATACTTCCCATTCCTCCTAAATTATTATTTTAAAACAAAACCACTCTTGTGACACCAGGGAAGCATCATAACATACCACAACACCATATTATACCATTACCACATGTTACCATTACCACACTTTACCATTACCATGTTACCATTACCACATGCTACCATTACCACACTTTACCATTAATACCTCACTTTACCATTACCACATGTTACCATTACCACACTTTACCATTACCACATGTTACCATTACCATACTTTACCATTACCATGTTACCATTACCATACTTTACCATTACCATGTTACCATTACCATACTTTACCATTACCATGTTACCATTACCATATGTTACCAGTACCATATTGTAGTCAGCTCCTAATGTGTGCAGTACAGCGCAGTAAACAGTGTAGCCAGAGGGACCTACAGTATAAAGGGTAAAACTGCAGAGCTAATACAGCACAACAGGGTTTCTGTTCCTTACCCCATACAGTGGTCTTCCTTAGTCTCTCCCCATACCTGCTGCTGGGTAAAACATGACAGAGTGTGACTCTCCTATTTGGCATCCCAATGGATGTATTTTCAGACCAGCTTCTCTGTCTATGTCCAAGCACCACTGGCATTAAAAAAAAAAGAAAGAAAGAAAAAAATGGATGATTGTATGAGAGAGCAAATTGTTAGGAAGCTTTACATTCATTATAGGGACCAGGGAGAGGTGATCAAACAACACAGGATTAGATCAACCTTCATAAAAAACGCATGTCAGTCATCCATACAGTACTATATAGTGACATTAAAGGTCCAGTATGTAGGAAATAATGGAAAATAATCATTCCAAAAATGATCACCATGTGTTGTCAGAGAGTAAGGAAACACGATGAATTGAAGTAATGGCTTATTTGACAACATTACTCTAACCCGTAAAACCCATGAAAAAAAAATGAGTTACGGGCGAATCTCTTGGAATTTTCGTTTTTATGTTTTTTAACGATTAATTCTAGAGTAGCGTATTAATAATGGGCTAGCACGTCCTCCTATTTGGGTTGCCAAATTAGCAAAGGCCAACTGTCAACAGCTGTCAGTTGTAGTCATGAACGCCTACGAGAGGCAGGCAAATTTCCAAAATTAAAACAAGAAACAAATTAAGTGGACATCGGAGGAGCTTCCTGAGATGGTGACGTCTTCATCAAACGAAGAATATCAAGTCTGACGCAGAGCTGGCCATATTTCTCCACAACAGGTAGCCTAGGCTAAACTCCATCTGCATCGCTAACTTCAGCTAAATATGTTACGTTGGTTAGAGAGGTATTTTTGTTTTCACTGTTTCCGTAATAATGTAGCTGGGACTGGGTCATGGTTGGAGAAACGTTAAAGCAGCTGCAGGTCAACTAACGTTAGCTAAGTCTTCATTACATCTGGCAACCCAGAAGAGGCTCGCGTCTGGTAGTCTTGAGAACGTTCACCAGTGTTTTGATTTTGGCCTGCAGAACGTTCGGTAACAATCCTACAAATCGCACCTTTAAGTAAGGGATAATGGACGACAAGGTGGTCTGTTCACAGAAGTTAATGCACGGTCGAGGTTGTAAAACGGCCCCGACGCGAAGCGCATTCATTTCTGTGAACAGACCACCGTGAAGTCCATTATCCCGCTCATTCCACTGTTGCTGTTTCCTTGAATTTCCCCTGGGGATCAATAAAGTATCTATCTATCTATCTATCTATCTATCTGCCACTTGCGTTGTGTCCATTTCCTGTTACAATTTTAACGTTTTAATCGCTAAAACTGTCTTGTTTGTAGAACTAATTTCTTCCGACACATATCAACTAATTTCTCAACTTGCAGGACAAACTGCCGTTACTAGTTCTAAATGGATGGTTGCTACGGCCAAAGGCCAGTCGTTAGTTCTATCTCTCCCGTTGTCAAGCGGGCGTATCCCAAGATTCTGATGAACTTTATCTTTGAAACATCAATATTTTACTTAGCCTGCTGTCATCCATCTAGCTAAAAGCCACCTCCGTCATATGCTACAATGTTGCCATGTTCTGAACGTCTGCATTTTACAGCTCGGATGCAACGTGACAGTTCATTTAAACTTCACAACGAGTTCGGCAAATTAATATACAAGTGTGATACGGCCAAAAAATGGATCTACTTCATCGATGTGCAAATAACATACGATTAATGGTCGTTCTAAATCACGTAGGACAATGGGAAGTTCAACCAAGCAGTGGAATAAATTAATATATTTTACTGTAGAACTTTGGGAAATCCCATTCAAGCCAATGGAGCGTTCTACTTGTCTTGTGAAGAGCCGTGTAATAATCACCGCTACAATTGGGCTCCAAAGTGGCGAGCGACCTGGGGGACCTGTCCCATGCTGTGAGCTCCTTGAAAGTGAGGCCAACATGTGGGACAAATAGGACATGGAGAGAGATGCAGTTTATAAGGCACAGGTACTGACAACATCTGAGCCATATTTGGCCATCAGCAATCGGTCAATGACCTTCGGACCTCCCTGTCTAAACAACCTGAGGATATGTATGGAGTTTGAGTAAATGTGTGTGTGTTTATGCATATGATTTATGTGTGTGGAGGAGTGTGTGTGTGTATAGTGTGTGTGTGTGTGTGTGTGACGACGGGATGGCGGGCAGCCTCTGTGACCATGGGCCCCTGGGGGGAACCCAGTCTGAGGCGTGTGACGACCGGGGCACTGGAGCTTGAGCGTGACACCTAGGCTGTCTGTCACGGACGCAAACACACCCGGTGACATGTGACAGCGCCCGAGTCCCTGCCACCGCTCGCACACACAGCCACCTCCTGCAGTGACACCAGCAGCAATGGCACTGAAGGAGAGGAGGAAGGAAGGAAAGAAAGAAAGAAAGAAAGAAAGAAGGAAAGAAAGAAAGAAAGGAGAGAGAGAGGGGGGGAAAACTCTATTACCACCAACACTTCTGTGATCCCCTCGCTGTGAGTGGATCTGGCAATTGTAAAAAGGCAGGGTGTACACAACATTGCGAATCGATGTGATCTATCAGCTGAGACAAATTGGTGATTGCGAGAGAAAGAGACAATATGGGCATCCTCACCGTTGGAAGAGAGAGAAAGAGGGAGAGGGAGAGAGCGAGGGAGCAGGAAAGAGAGTAAGAGAGAACAAGTGAGGGAGGTTGAGAGAAAGAAGGAGTGAGAGAGAGTGAGGGAGAGCGAGAGAAGGAGAAGGCCGGCGATGGAAAACCCACTGCAGGCGGCCTCTCCTTGCCTCACAGCTAAACTGAACTGATATCCAATTACAACCCCCTACGCTGACAGACTGACTGAGGACTAGTGGGTCACTGCTGGGCCTCTAAGGACAGGGGCAGGATGTCAGCCAGAGAGACAAAGACAGGGGGAGAGAGAGAGAGAGAGAGAGAGAGAGAGAGAGAGAGAGACAGGGAGAGAGAGAGAGAGAGAGAGAGAGACAGGGAGGGAAAGAGAAGCCCAGGACCTTGAAGGAGATGTCAGAGGCAGCGAGGCAGAGGGAGTGGGTCTGGTCTCCCTGGCCTTGTGTCTCGCCTTGCCCAGGCTGCCTGTCTTGAGTTGTGGTCAGTGCCTGCCTTCCACGCCTGCCTTCCCCTCGCCTCGCTGCCTGAAAGCGTGACATTGCCGGGGGAAGCAGCACTTTATCATTCTGCGCCATTCACACCCTCTCCCCCCTGTCAAACATGCCATATGTCCCCGTCACAGGGCACACTGTCGGCTTATCCAATCTGACAGGGCCATTCACACACTGATCCCAATCAGACACTATCTCCCTTGAAAAAGAAGGAGGAAGGGAGTGAAAGAGAGAGAGAGAGAAAAAAAGAGAGGAAGAAAAAGTGCTGTGACCGCAGAGCTGTGATGGGCTGTCAGAGAGTGGACCTGTGTGGGAGGGCAGCCGAGGCCAGACAGGGGTGAGGTCGCGAGCGCAGCTGCCCGCTCGTCCGCATTCCAACCAGCACAAAACCCCAGCAGGTCTTACACCCCCCCCCCCCCTCTCTCTCTCTCTCTGTCCCTCTCTCCGCTTACCTGTTAAATCTTCGTCTGACTTTGAAATGCATCCTCACACTGTTTTAAAGGATTTGGTGCTTTTTTTGAAATGCATCAAATCTTCTGAGACGCCCCACTTTCCTGCCTTCATCTCAGGTTTTTGTTATTCCTTGGGCTGCCCGTGGTGCAAAAGATTGAAAGGCCTTATAGCTTGAGGCTTCTCTTCTTTCTCTTCTTCCTCTTCTTCTTTTAAACTCCATTTGCCACTTTGGGGTATATAAACACTCCCCAATGCTATCATTTACCTTTCATGCTGATTCTCCATTTAAAGGCTACAAAGACAAAGACTTCACACTGACACCTGAGTCTGGTAGACTTCACTATCTGCACCTCTCTCTCTTCCTGATATGTGGTGCCTTCTTGAAGCTCTTTTGGGGGCCAAGGCCAGGTCAGCTTTCTTGGTCTGTGATTTAAATGATGGGCCGAGTGCAAAGTTGGCCAATGAACACAATGTCTCGTCCATGAGCTAATACTGTTGTGTGTTGTGTTCTGTTAGCATTTAGCTGGTACATTTCAGATGGTAGATCTGGTCTGCTCTATAGATTTTTTAGATCTATAGAATATTGTTTGACATATTTTTCAGGGGGCTGGAATGTCTGCTTGTACCCTATCCTCTACTCTCAGGCATCAGATGTGGCTGTAGTTTGTTTCATCAGCTCCAGGAACAGGAGGCACACAGAGCTCCCCGCGCAGACCATCCCTTTACATTCAGCGCTCGATTACAAGCTAAAACAGGTGTCCTGTGAGCAATTACTGGACATCCCTGGCCTCCTCCTCTCTCTCTCTCCCCTCTTCCCTCTTCCTGCTACTCCTAATAAGACAGGACACCACTGGTCTCATGCTGCCCTATTTATCATCCCTACCCACCTGACTGGTGCTGTGGAGGCTGCCCTGTGCCTGATGACCTTAGCCTACTAGCCACAGCTGGGCCCCAACGCAGCCTTCTCTCAGCCCCCTTCTCTTTAGAGTTTTTGATATATATCTCTGCGCTATGATTCACCATATCCCTCTAGTTCTCCGACTCTCCGACAGCTTCACAGGCGTCTGCTACAGGCCCTTTTGGGTCGAGCTGGTTCTGCTTAAGGCCTTTTTCCAATCGACAGACATTTTTTGTAAAAATCCACTGTCATTGCCAATGTTCCATCCTCCGAAAAGCTTTTTTTGAATTATGAATAAGATCAAATTATAAATTTTAATGTTGATAGAACTTACACTGTAGGGTGCCAAACTAACGACATAAAAACAGTGGAGCTCATTTTGCAATTCTCAGAAACCTGTGGAGAACACACTGTATTTTATATCGGCAGACCGACCCAGACCATTTAGCTTAAAGTTAGTTAACGTTAACTGCATTGTGAGAGTCCACAAACGTAGCTCATACGTTGTCACACACATGCTAATGAAATGTGCCACAGTGGCAACAGGCCAATGGTTTCATATCATGGCAGAATTTGTAATTATCAACAGCATGTCTGACCCGAAGGTGGAATTCGCAGCGATCCATTTTCCAAGTCGCCAGTGGGAGAGAAATGCAGGCAAGCTCAATTTATTTGTCAGCTTTCATGCTGATTTTTGCGTGACAACTATTTTTCTTGGTCTGAACCAGAAGATGTGTGTCCCCTTTCCCTGACTTAATTAATTATATATAGGCCTGTGTAGCATAATGCCAGAATAATTTGTCAAATGGAATGTTTATTTTATGTATGGAACATGCATTAAGCCAAAATGAATAGCCTTTTTCAAATGAGGCATATGGGACAAATGTATATTACTGGGCTGATAGTAACTGATAGTAAACATTACATAAACATTACTGTTTCAAGAGCAATCCACATGTTGTTCCTCTGGACTCATAGTATAGGAATTTTTCATCGACATCAAGAGCCATTTTTTTTTTTTTCAGTTGGGAGACGGCAGTTAAGTGAGAGAGCGGGCTGCCCTAGTCAACAGCCCAACTGCCACCACCGCCGCCACTTATCACTGATTACTTAATAGCAGCAGCTGACCAGTCTTTAGAAACAGCCCACAGACAAGATAGCGCGCAGGCGGCAAGCAAGCCACTGAAACAATAGCCAAACAGATGCTCCAGGGGCCTCCCAATTGCCTGGAATAGTCAGACAATCACCAAGACAATCAGCAGCAGTCTCTCCTGTCAATGACATGCATGGAGGTATACATCAGGAAGAGGAAGATTGAGAGGGAGATAAAAAAAAGAATATTTCAGCAGAAAATAAATAAATATGTGAAAAAAATGAAATCAGCCAAGGTTTTTAAGCGGACAGATGTCTCACCTCGAGAAAGAACAGAGGCCACTTCCCAAGTTGTTGTGTGTGTGGTGTGTGTGTGTGTGTGTGTGTGTGTGTGTGTGTGTGTATATATAACATTAAAAGAGTCTGTGAAATGATTGCTAATCTATGCAGAAATGCAATCAGCGGCTCATTCATAATGCATGAGCGAGCGAGGGGGAAAGATACCAATTTTGAAACGCTTTCAGATTATTAGATGTTATCGGCGATGCGGGGGGATGAAATATGAACATTTCTACCTGGATCACAGTAATTACAGCCTGGGAGCGCCGCGCCTCGCCGCACAGAGCACAGCAGAGGAGAGGAGAGCAGTGCAGAGCAGGCAGCTGCGGCGGCAGATCCCCTGCAGAGCCTCTCCCGAGCTCAAAAAGATAAACATAATCGCGGGACAGGAGGGCTGCTGTTTACCCTGCAGCTGGGCTGTAATGGCCAGCAGGAGCGGCAGCGGGCAGAGAAGAGCTCGGGTCCCCAAAGTGGCAGACTTTAAGCACAGCACAAAAAAAAAACACAGAATGCCCTTTAACGAAAAAAAAATAACACACCACAGGGAGTTAAGCTAACAGGCGTCATTACTTTAGACATGTCTAATGTGTTGAGAAACATGTATGTGTGCTGTACACTGTGTGTGTCTCTCTCACCGAGCCTTTTTATTGTGTGTTTTTTCTAAGACGTGACATTTATTAAAAGCACAGAAATGTACTGTGAAAGCCGAACACATTTTAGCCGAAAATAATTATTGTTTTCCTAAAACAAGTAAAAAAAACACTGGCAAACTAACAGTGATTCTGTAATCATATGCCATGTGTTTTCATTTAAAGACACATTTAAGAATAAAAGAATTTGTGTAAGCTTGTATAGGTAAGTCGGAAAATGTTCTGGAATACAAACCCAGTCCCTTCCCATATATGGGACAGTGGGCAGAGATGAATGGATATTTTGCCTACATTGTTGTTGTTGGGTGTCTGGTTTTAAAGATGTGTTTCTGAACGGGCAGAGGAGTCCGTGGATTGTCCTTTGGTCCATCGATGGAGCTGTACGCCTCAACCCTGAATGATTAGTCTTTATATGCCTGGCAGGACTGCTCCGTCATTTGCATTCATATTTGCATCTGGCTCTGAGGGACACTTGCTGTGCACATCCAGCAGGCAATGACATCAAGTTCATCATTTACATATTGGTCAAAGGTTCATTAAAGAGGCTTTAACAGCTAAATTACATGTAAACGGACTGTTTAGATGCCCCCATTTATCACCAGCGTGAAAGATGGAAGGATATTACACAGAAGAAATGAAATTTACAAGGGTAAGAAGCTGGATCTATATGGAAACGCTAAGTTCTTTGTTCAGTGTTGCTGGAATGTGTAATTACTTTCAGTCTGAAAAGGATGGCCTGCTCAAATTCCAAAAGACACAGCAGTTTCTTTTTATTGGCAGACTTTTAACAGCAATCTTGGGAGATGGCTATTTCAGATTTAGGTGAAAGGGTGAAAATCGTTAAAATATCAAGCCTGAAGAAGTGGAAGATGCTACAGAGGACAAATAAAAAAAACACTCAAAACCACTGACAATTATCTATATTATGTACAAGACTATTATCACTATAATTATTGCTGCTTATGGTTAACTAAGACATCTCTGATGGAGCCTTGAGTGGGTTAAAACTAACACTGAGGCCAGATCCATGTCACAGAGGGCTTCACAGATTGACCAATGTCTATTTTCCAGAAAAGAGTATTTTAAAGGAACGTTCTTAATTTGGAATTCCGTCTGTCTGTCTGTCTGGTTGTCCGTCCGTCCGTCAGCAGGATTACAGAAAAACTAGCCAAAGGCCCAATTTTCATGAAACTTGCCGGAGGGGTGTAGTAGCATAGGCCAAGGGAGAACCCATTACATTTTGGAGCAGGAGTGAATCATGGGGCACATCTACAAATTATATTTCATTTTTCATAACATTTGGCCTTGATGGTGGTCTGAACTCTCCAAGTGCCCTTCAAGCTCTCACGTCAGCTCTGCAGCCTGACGCGTTAAAGGAGAATTCCGGTGTGATATTGACCTAAAGTGTGTTGAAACATGATACCGAGTGTGAACGTATGTCTCATAGCCCATCTCGGCTTGTCCCCTGCGCTCAAAATTCTGGCGCTAGTTAGCCGATGCTACCAACAGCTTTTTTCAATGGTGGTGCTTCGGCATCGGGCTAGCCATGCAAATAAATCACTGTTTTACACCCATTTACGAGGCTCAATGTATCTCCACACTTCATTGGTAGACTTCCGAGGGCCCTGACATTTAAAACGAGACATTGAGAACTTTGAAAAAGCACTGGTAGTTTACTTAAAAGACGATTTATTAGGGGTGTGACTTTCGAAACCGATGTCTCGAATCAGTGTCGAGGCTTCGAAGCAGAAGTGTTTCGAAACACTGCTGCGAAATGTGGTTCAAAACAGCCATGTCATGTGACCACTACTTCGAAACATCGTTCAAAATCCCCATGTCATGTGACCAAAGTTAAGTGAACCTTCGGTGCATTTCACCGGTGTCGGCAGGCGTGCCCGCGCATTCAATTAACAGTGAAGACTATTCTTAAGCAATAACCATGATGGTGTAGTGGTTAGTGAGGGCGTTTTTTGCACGTTAGGCCTAGCCCAGGCTGCTCAAATGTGTTTCGATCCCCGTTTGATTTAAGGTATTGTTTCAGATCGTATCTGTTTATGTTTTCTTACTTCATCATTAACCACACAGTTTCAACTAAACTCTCAGAATGGTCAAAATCGAGAGTTTTTATAGGAAGAAAGTGATTTAGAGAACACAAGCGGCAGCAATAGGAATTTCTTTATTGTCACTTCATTGACAAAGACTGAACACAGGTAACACAGTAAGCCACAAACTTCAAAGAGTACATCTCCAATACGAAGCATTTCACAGATTTGTTTCACCCTAAACAGCTCTGAGGCACAATTGCTTCGGCACAATTGCTTCGAACGTTTCAGTGTTTCATAAAGCCTCGCTTTGCCCATCCCTACGATTTATACAGACAGTATCTTCACGAAGTTTAGCATTTGCAGCCATCTTGAATTTAGTCCCGATAAGTCGAGCGACGAGTAAGAATGAACAGATATGATAAGGGATCAGATTCCAAAAATAATTCCGTGGAAATGCATGGACTCCAGTTGCTGCTACTGGAAGAAACTGGAATCCATGCATTTCCATGGAATTATTTTCGCTCGACTTATCATGACTAAATTCAAGATGGCTGCAAACGCTAAACTTTGTGAAGATACTGTCTGTTTAAATTGTCTTGTAAGTAAACTACCAGTGCTTTTCAAAGTTCTCAATGTCTCGTTTTAAAAATGTCAGGGCCCTCGAAGTCTACCAATGAAGTGTGGAGATACATTGAGCCTCGTAAATGGTGTAAAACAGTGATTTATTTGCATGGCTAGCCGATGCGAAGCACCACCACTGAAAAAGCTGTTGGTAACATCGGCTAACTAGCCAGATTTTGGAGTGCAGGGGACAAGCGAGATGGGCTATGAGACATACGTTCACACTCGGTATCATGTTTCAACACACTTTAGGTCAATATCACACCGGAATTCTCCTTTAACGCGTCAGGCTGCAGAGCTGTATTCTGATTCTAGCCTGACACTGCCCATCTAGTATCTCGCTCATTTTCATTTCACTGAGATACTAGCCTGGCTCCTCTCAATCAATATATGTTTCTCTCAGCCACCAGGATGGCGGACCAATCAGCAACGAGAGGAAATGACGTTAGGAACGATGAGAGGGAATGCCTGACCAGGGTAATGTTCTGATGCCTTCTGAAAGCTTGCAAAATGATGCAAGCATTTTCCATGTCTTTAGTTGGCAGTGCTTCTCCATAAGGGGTTTGTGGTCAGCATGAAAAGATTTGGGTAAAGGAATGATTATCCAAACAAATCAATGAGACCCACTAAAGCACAAGCTTTGATGAGCGGAGACCTTCTTATTTTTATACAGCTGCTTCAGCAAGTCAACTAAAGTTTAATAAATGAAATCAAAATAGCTCTTAATTTCCCTCTAAATATTGGCTTGTAGTGTTGATGGTTATTCCAGTAGTGTCAAGCTGTTTTAATAACATAAAAAGTAAAACTTTTCTGATATTCAAACTTTCTTCACGCCTTCAAGTTGATGCTTTATTATTGGTTAAATAAAGCATTTGTGAGTTCAATTCTGCCTTTCTTTTGTCCCTGCATCCTGTGAATGCACCTGCCTCGACTGACATAAAGGTTCAACAATTCCAGTATGAGTGACAGATCAATATCCATTCTGCTACCTTCCGCTCAATCAGATGTTGATGCAATTATATTCCAGGTATTCACTGATAAAAAATATATAACTTTTACAGATAAAACCCCATGATTGCGTTGCATAAATGTCAGGTAGTACCAAATGGCAAATACTGAAGTTCACTTTAAATGGAAGAAATAACTCCCACTGATATTTAGACATTTTGATTTGACTCCATTTAAAAAAGAAAAACAGCCCATTAAAATGTACATGGTGGGTTTCATTTAGGTATGCAAAATGATTAAATCCATAAAATGCATAAACCCTTGCACACAGACAACAAACTATGAACCTACGACAAACTGTAAATAACCTTCATGACTCAAATCAAAGACGTAATTTAATACTTAAAACCTACTGTATGCATCACTTACATAATGTTGCTAGGGATAATTCAGATAGCTCTATGACTTCTGTGCTATTTATTTCCATTTCCATTGGTGTCCTCCATGGCACTGTCCTGAGTCATGTATCATTCAGTGATCACTGCACCTTTCGTAAACGTAACATAAAAGCATAGAGCTGAATTTCAAGTAGGCTACATTTTCCACATCAACATATATCAGTGGTGATTAACGGTGGTGATCAAGATAGATGTTAGAATGACAGCGCAGTCTAATAAAGACATTATGTAGGCAGAACAGGGAGAGAGCATCAGTGGTAATTTATAGTCTCTGGCTTAAGACCTGAATCCCGGGCTTAAAACTGAGAGGTGATTTTAGTCTCTTACACAGCTACTTCTCTTCCAGACAGAAATCTGTACGCTTACGCATTCTTTATTTTCTAGCCAGCTTGGCCACCGATAATAATCCTCTATCTACTCTCTACCTGAAAATATGAGCCATGCAGCAAATAATTCACAATGACCTGAAAGACCTGAGCGCAAGCACACATTAGTTAGTGCAGGTCAGGTGATCTCTTTACTGTTCTCAAGTCCACCAAAGATAAAGATACCCTCTGAACACACACACACACACACACACACACACACACACACACATGTTCATAAAGCTTGGGCTTTATCATTTCTCACTAAAAGATAAGTGGTCTGTTGTAATCAGTAAATACATTCACAGTGACTGCTTCATGAAGATTCTGTGATTACAGTGGGCAACTAACAACAAACATTCCAGAGAAGCAAACCTTCTTCTCCAGAATACATGCCCCATCACAAGATCAGATTTCATCTTAAAGGACCGGAATCTGGGACCAGCATCTAGTGTATAAGTGCCTGCTAGGCTTTTGACAGCGAATCATCACTGCTGGTGGCCTACACAGTCTGACAAGACTGAGAAGGCACTACATGAATCATACAGCACACCAGCACAAATACCTCTGAAGTAAAACACTGAGAATGCTTGCTTTGTTTACTTCCAATATTCAAATGAATTCTATTCAATTCTAAAAGTACAGTCAGTTCACTTTCTGTTAAATCTTGTTGACTTGATCATTTTAGATGGGGCTGTATACTGACAAGCCTTTGTTGGAGACTTCATGGGAGACAATGCCTTCTAGAAAATATGAATCCAGATTAAAAGGTAAATTGAGTCAATTTAATTAACATTAATGAGACGGAACAGAAAAATATAACGAGCGCTGACCTGTAGGTCCACTGGCTTTGATATAAAGCTTTTATTCTCCACGGCTTTCACTGCTGCATACACTAATTAGTTCCCATTTCAGGGGCATAATCTGCAACTAGGCCAATTGCAATCGACTGATGACTAACAGTGATATTCACAAACAAACAACAATTTGCATTATTATTATTATAAGGGCATTATTATTGTTTGCTGATGCGGTTTGACAAGCTCTGACAGGGAAATCGTTTATGAAGGCACTCCTTTCTGTGCAGCACGAGAGAGAGAGAGAGAGAGAGAGAGAGAGAGAGAAAGAAAAGCCCTGGTTCAGCATTGCATACTGTTTTCATTCTATTCCTCCACGGCTGGCATCCTCCCTCCATCCTTGACCCTCTTTCGCCTGCACTCCCTCTGTTATCTGAAATAATGTCAGGGCCTCCTTAGAATCTATTCATCAGAGCAGAAAGAAGCTGGCACTGACATTGATAAAAAAAATACCATCTGTGCCTCGCAGGGGGAAAAGACAGAGCGATAGAAAGTGAAGAAGCGAGCGAGAGAGAGAGAGAGCAAAGAAAGAGAGCAAAGTGAAAGACAGAGAAGACGTAGGGGGAAAAAGGAGAGAAAGAGAGAGGGGGATGAGTGCAGATGAAAAAAGGCTGGCTGTGGCCGGGGCCGTCTCTTCTCTTGTTGCCCCTCGTCAAAGCAACAGCAATTGAAAAGCACAGAGGTAATTAAATTTCAGCAGGGGCATCGGGCCCACCGTGCCCAGAGATGATGGGTGGGATGGGGCCGGTCGGTACGGAGCTGCCCCTGACATGAAGATGACACAGCAGAGGGGGTAATGGGAGGAAGAGGAGACTATTAGGGGAGAGGGGGGGGGGTACTTCATGATGTCTGACCCATCCGTACATTAGGCTGTCTGGCTCCCCCCTGACTACAATCCAACTAAAGCCCCCTGACATTTAAAAGCATACAAACAATATTTGAAATAGGAGAAAGGGGGAATCAATTATTTCCCGAGACTCCCGAAGGCTGACCTTTCCCTCAAACGTGCTCAGGCTCTCTTCATTTTGATCACTTTCATTCCAGTCGGTCATGTATGTGAGCAATATATTATTCTGAAAATGTTCTGTCAAAGCATGAAGCCAGACTGTCTGATGAACACTATTTTTATTATCATTTTTCTTTTTTGTTCTCTGACTCACTCACTGGAAGTGTGTGCTAGCGAGTGTGTGTGGTGTGTCTGTCTGTGTGTGGTGTGTGTCTGTCTGTGTGTGTGTGTGTGGTGGGTACCATGGCAGCACGTGTGACTGTAATCCTACATCCCTTTGAAAAGCCAGATTTACAGATGCTGCCCCCCATCCTCTCCAAAAACGCCTGATGTTACTCTCATCCTCCCTTGGTAATCCTGTTATTCCATTCGGAGACAGGCTTCAATCTTTTCATTACAGATGATCAAAGATTGGAATGCAATTCCCTCAACGCATTCCGACTCCGTTGACTTTGAGAAGGGGGGGAAGAGGGGTGAGGGGGCGAATTGATTCGTGTAATCACGGCCACTGTGTAGATTTATCTGGATGTGAGCCTCAGCAAGCAACTTCAGAAATTTGTCAGAAGAAAGAGAGGGAGAGAAAAGCGAAGCCGGCACATTTTTCACGCTTCGTGCCACTAGTCCAGGGGCAAAGTCATTTAGCGTGGGCAGGACTGATGTGCGGACCTATTTGTTCAGTGTAAAAGGTATTGGGGGGGGGCATGTCAGTCCCCTCCATGTTCAGAAGAAGAGGCAGAGGAATGAGAGAGAAAAAAGACGAGTCTGCTCAATATAATTGAAATTTCCTCTCTACAGCTTGGGGCATGGTCTTCAAAAGATAGTCTTTTTTTATCTCCTATTTTCCGCAGAATTCCAAGTGAATTACATGGCTGCTCGGGGATTTGAGGAAAAATCTGCCCCTGCTGCTACCGCCGCTGCGGTTCCTGACAAAGTGCAGAGAAGTTAATTTCCACATTGTGTTTCCGAAATGAACTAAAGCCAGCGCTGGAAGGGGGCCAGGAGTCTCCTGGCAACCGCGGCTTTGAACAGGGACTGTCATTTATGGTATGTGTAATCACCTCAAAGAGACTGTGACAAGCACCAAAATAAATATTTATAAAAAGGAGCCTCACACAGAGCTGGAGAGCACCAAAGAGGGTAGTAGGCTACGCAGACGTGTGAAGATCTGAGCTACAAACCAACGCTTTCCACAGAACGGCTAAGACATTTACTGTAAACGTAACTGATAGTAAACCGAGACTGATTTATTGTTGTCTTTCACATGAAAACTGACATGATTAAAGAATTTACATGATTTGACATGATTTGTGTACAGTGATCCAAAGGCAGCATTTTGATCAGCAACTGATGACAATATGTCAAAATGAACGGATTGACTGAAGTGATGAGTCCCCATCAAGCTCAATTCAATCCAGACAATTCATTCTTCTGAGTGAGAGCTCTTTACCTGAACAGATAATGCCATCTACTGGCCAACCAGTATCAAAGCAACTAATAACTAGGGGTGTAAAGGTACACATATTTGTACCAAACGGTTTCGGCACAGGACGTTTTCAATAGATGTGTACCAAATGTACCAAATGCAGTCTTTAACAATAGTCAGGCTTTTTTGCTTGTGGACAATGTTTCAAATTTGAGTTCCCACACAACATATTAAGTAATGGACCATATGTCAGTTTAGTAAAAAATAATATATATATAGTAAAGGCCAAAAGTTTGGACACACCTTCTCATTCAATGAGTTTCCTTTATTTTTATGACTATTTACATTGTAGATTCATCAAAACTATTAGTGAACACATGTGGAATTATGTACTTAACAAAAAAGTGTGAAATAACTGAAAACACGTCTTATATTCTAGTTTCTTCAAAGGTGCTTTTTTTTTTTACATTTAATACCATATTCAGCAAGCCATAATTGACAAATATTTATCTTTGGGCCAAATAACTTTGGATTCATTCATAGTTTTGATGCCTTCAGTGAGAATGAACAATGTAAATAGTCATGAAAATAAAGAAAATGCATTGAAATGAGAAGGTGTCAAAACTTTTGGCCTGTACTGTATATACATATTATTCCCGTTGTGCATCAGCAATATTGTCAGTTCATTTTAGATTAGCAGTAAAACCGAGGTACACACCGAAACATTATTTTTGTATACCGTTACACCCTTACTAATACACCACAACCTGAGAGATCCACTTCCCACATCTTTGTGTCCATATCTATGCCATGTTTATTATTGTGCAACAATATAGCCAAGCCCTCTCAGACATCAGTCTGAATGAATAAATTAGCATTCCACAACAAACACACGCATGGGCATGATATATTGGCAGGCATATGCATTTGCGTCCTTACTCTGAGGATATTCTTTCTAGTGCAATGTATAACATTCTCTGGAGAATTGACACACCACTTGTCTCTGGTAGGCTATAACACCCAGCTCCTAAAAGACAGCTTCTTCGTGGTCACCTATCCTGTAGCCTTGCTTTCATGGGCTGTTATGACTGCTCAGATGGTGTGCCAATCTGTTAGGTACAGCCAGTTGCTGCTGTTAGTAGCTGTTGAAAACATTCATGACTTCCTCTTTAATGCTGTGGGGAGAGTGCAGCTGAATTCCAGGCACGCCGATGTTCGTTTCCCAACATTCATAGCCGGTGTCTTTCAAGTCCTGAATGGTGCTCTGGACCACCGCATTGTCTGTGTCTGAAAAGGTAAAAGGGGGAAATCAAAGGAGTCAGAGCAACGAGTTCATCAAGATCTGCAAAAAACACTCGGCCTCTGAACATCAAAGAAGGCTTTTGGTTGATAAGCGTTAACACGAAGCCAAAAGAAGCGGTCTCGTTAATTACAATAAGCTGCTGATAAATCCATTTATTTTCACCAGAAAGAACCTTGAGCTACATCTTTTGCTCTTTGAACAAAAACAAACTTCCAGGTCCTGTCAGAGATTTAACGTATGTACAGGACACCAATGTACAGGAGACACATACGTGTGTTCTAAATAGAATGCCAATTCTACAATCACCAGTCTAAAGTATCCACAAGCATATGGGAAAACTCCTTGCCATCCTTGTCTTTTTAGAGGCTTTAAAGAGTGTCCTCTAGCAGCCCCCAACCACATACCCCCCACACCACTGACACCATGCATTTTAATTTAATAAGTCTGTAGACGTCCCAGAGACCTAGCCCTATAATGGATTTGTATTTTTAGCAGTACAGACAGTCACATTGGTAAAATTAGACTTTCAAGTGCCATTTTTTATGAACCAAAGCCTCCATTACAGAGTGCTTCAAATCACAGTTTTTCTGTTCTTCTCCAAATAGACATATCATAACTGCTGTCAGTGGAAATGTCCATGAAGTGTGCTATTTCTGTGGCAGATTGAGATTTGATCACAAGTCTGTTGAGATATTGCTTAAAGATGCAATGTGTAGCTTTCCTATGTCTACAGTATGACCCAAAACAATCACATTTCTGAAAGATCAGAGAAAATCTATTTCCAAAGTTTAGTTTCTGTATTTTATCTACAAACTTCATAGAAGCATAATGTATGCAATGGGTGGGAATACTAGGAAATAATGTAATAATGTCTTGGGACTATCAAATTATCATTGTCTGACTATTTTCACTTTCAAACACAAAAACTATTGGAGTATTCTAGCTTTAACACTTGCTAGTGACCTGATGCATTGTTGTGTCCAACAGCAGATCTCAGTTTGACAGCTGCAGCACGCTCACAGGGGCAGTCCCATGGCCGGCCTTGTGATGATGCTAGCCCTCTGCCTTCCATCCACTTCCCTGTGCCTTAGCACTTCAATTCTGCTGATGTTTCCTTTTCTTACAGAACAAGGCAACCCTCCCAACACCCCCACCCTTTCCCCACAGTCGCCCTGCCAACACACCTTTTATCAATCATACACTCTTTTTTCTCTCTCTTCTCTCTCTCTCTCTCTCTCTCTCTCTCTCTCTCTCTCTGGGCCTCAGCCAGAAGTAAGGCAAATCACTGCTTTTGCTTATCAAAGCAAAGAGAAGTTTGCTGTTTGATTGCTGCTGTCTGAAACTTCAACACAGGCATGCAGGGTATAGAGTGTATAAAGCTTAACGTATAAGATAAGCGTCTCTTTTGCTCGGCCTAACCCCTCTTACCATTTTCCTGACAGGGCCATTTCTGCCTAAGGCTGTGGCTTCTCAACAGTCAGCAGTGTAATATTTAAATATGTTTCTTCTAAACTTGTAAAATGTATTTATCTTATTCCTGCAACACAAGTGACAACTGCCTATTCTTTGGAAGCCATTTATTTCAGGTCTTGGGCTACATCTTAAAAGTAGGTAATCACTGAAATGGCAATTGCAAAAGGAAGCAATTTACTTCCCTCGTCTAAGAAGGGGCATTAAGAGCAGGTACCCAGCTTGCTGCCATTATCAGACTTGCAATCATCCGAGCCTGTATACTGGGAAATCTGGCATCCTGATTAAGATTCTGTGTGTTAAGATGCTTCAGGCATAAACAAAACAAACAAAGATGATGAAGCATTGACATCTGACAGGTCCTGTTGAGATCTTGTCAGGAAACAAGCAAGAAATCTCTTTCTGGCCAACTTACACTCAACACTACACCCATTTCTTATCAGACGTGTCAGCCTAGGATATAAACAAACCCTGAAGTGAACCCGATTTAACAAAACTGATCATCTCATCACTCACAGAGATAAAACTAAAGACAAAAATACCAAAGAACCAAAACTCCAACAGAACTCAAACAACATCAAACTAAGAATATTATTCTGACAGAGATGAAGCCAAAGGAAGGAGAAATCTGAAGGCATAGAGTTCAAATGCATTTCAACATTTTGAATCTCTAAAATACCTCAGGATGTATTTATTCTTCCCAACATGCTCTCCTGCAAAGGAAACCTTACTAATTTGCTTAGCACCAGCTTCAAGCCAGACAACACTTTACACGATTTAGCCCGATTTCATTCTTGTTCGGCCATCTCACACACACGCACGCACACACGCACACACACACACACACGAGCATGTGAGTGCACCTGGTCTGAGGAGAGTGATGCCACAGCCCCCGCCTCCGGCCCCGGTCAGCTTGCTGTGCAGCCCCCGCCTCAGTGTGACTGTGCAGAGGGTATCGAGTGAGGGGTGGCCCACACCCATCACATTCAGATGGTGCTGGTTGATATCCATCAGCTCCTGTGCAGAAATATAAAAATAAAAAAAAAGGGAAATAAAAATGAGTCAAACTGCTCCAAAGCAAAGAGATGAGATCGATAAGACGGCTTCATGGCATGTCAGGATTTCTACATATTATAAACATATCATCTAGATAAGATAAGAGAGTACATGAGGTTACTGATGGAGGTATTTACTGGGCACTCTTGTTTTGTCTGTACCTCCAATGTGGCGTAATGTTCTGCTGTTGGTGAGCCTTTGGCCATCTCCATGAGTGTCTGTTCACACATGCAGGACACAGCATCCACGGACTCCAGCACAGGGTTTAGTACGGACGGGAACTTTACACAGAGAAACAAAGAGAAAGAAAATATAAAAAGAGAGAAAGAAGGTAGACAAGGTGAGATTCATGAATGATTGACATACGGTAAGCTTTGGGGAGATCCCATTCTTGCTAAATATTGGATAGTGTGTCTATCTTCTTACTCTCAAAATGAACGTGGCCAATGAGTGTATAATGATTTGAACCCTTTTCCTTTTGACTGTTTCCAAGGTACACATTAGGTGAATGTGTCCAAAGTTGCATCAGATTCCTTTTTAGATGTCATTTTTCTTCTTAAATCTCATTTCAAAACCCAAGATCCATGCAAAAGGTAGTATGAGCTCTTCATTTCTTCAGCTAGTACAAAGTGGTTTCATTGAACCAGAGGGTCATATGGAGCCCTGCTTTGCAACATCCTCTGGCTTCCTTCCCTTCATCTCTGACTCTGGCTAAAGTAATGATCGTAATTAACCAGAGCACGACACAGCGGCAGCCCTTCAGAAGCACAATTAGTGCCTCCTGATTAAGCAGGAAGCAGTGATGTGCACGCTGCGGCACACTCCCGGTGAAAAAGGGCACGAACTTTCACTCCTCTTCCTTCATAATCGCTGCGGTAAAGCAAACACCATCCCCACCTCCCACCCGACCTGGATTCACCCTGTTATGCGACAACCTACCCGTCACTGTTGTCACAGCAACAGCACCTGGGGATGTCTACAGAGCACTTTAGTTTCCTGTCTTGTTGCGTTTTTTTGTTTTGTTTTTTTTTTGGCTTCTTCCTCTTTTTTTCATAAATAGAAGCCTCTGATCCCCCAGAGAGCTTTGAGTGACTGTGGCAGCTGCAGCTATTATGCTAATTACAGGACTGGGAGCGCGTGAGGAGCGGCCATTTCCGTACCTTGTTAATTTTGTCCTTCACACCGGCAACAAGTGTCTTTGTGCTGCGCGGCACTTGGGTGTTGGTGAGGAGAATCCGGAGCGTGGGAACCCTGAGGAGACCATTACAGCCAAAGTTAGCAGGGGGAAAGATGCCAAACCATACAATGATGATCGTTTGTGTGCAGATCACTTTTGTTGTTCATTAAATAAGAAGCATTCATCTAATTGAGGGGTACCTTTGCAAAGGGGTAATCTTCCCAGCATGATATCTTAGTATGCTTCCTATGAAAGAGTAAACAAAAACAGGGAACTATCGTATCAATAAATGCTGTCAAAAAAGGTCCAAACATCTGTTAAAAAGTCACAAATACACGTCCACATCATCTTAGCGAGCCTGGGTTGGGTGAGCATGATGATGTTGATGTACTGGTCCCATCTTACCCCATGTGCTCACGGCGTTGTCTACCCCTGAGGGGTTCCCATGGATGATCCTCTCCCCCTGAAAGGCCCACTGATTGATCATCTCCAACTCCTCACCACTCCACCTGAGCCAAGGTAGAGACACATATCAATCCACACCATGTAGTCAGAACCAACAGGAGCAGTTTCAGTAGTGCGGCAAAGATTTACCATACAAAATGCTAAGAGCTTTTGTCTAAAAAATACAAGGGAATGACAGTACACAGGGAAAACAACAAGGATCCATTTGTCAGCTTCTTGTTTCTGATGTTTCTTCTTGTGACTAGAGCATTGTGAGAACTGTGAGGGAAAATTACAAAGATGGAATTTAAACTATTGCTTTTGCTTTGATACTTGTGCTTCTGTAAGAGCATAAACCTTTTAATTTGATACTTCTGTTTCTGTAACTTTTCTGTGCAAATAACAAATCAGGCCTGTGTGTTTTTTAAATGTCCTTAGTTCTTAACCTAATGTTCTAACTCATTGTACTAAAGTTGTGTGTGTGTGTGTGTGTGTGTGTGTGTGTGAAAGGAAGTATAATGATACAAAATATAAATGTGTGTGTGAGAAACAAGTGATTATCTCTTTGGTGCACAGACTGTTTCTCTGTACAGATTGCCTGATGCATGAGACCTGAGAGGTGAATAAACTACTAACAAGAAAGTCAAGCCTTATCTCAGTCTCTCTCAGGGTTTATAGATCCTATAGGTCCAATTTCTTCCACAGAACCCACTGCAATGGCCAGTATTTCTTCACTCAACACTTGCTGTTAGTATGCAGCCCAAAATAATCTGTATGAAAGTGTGTGTGTGTGTGTGTGTGTGTGTGTATGTTACCTGGCTGTGTCCCCATCTGGCCCCAGAGGACAGGAGACGGCCCCCTGCGTTGAGAGCAGTGCGGCGGCCACACACACACAGTAGGCGGCGCTGGAGCCCAGGCCAGCTCCCGTGGGCAGCTCCGACCAGACAGTCACAGTCAGGCTGGGCAACGCTCTGCAACACATCACCCTTCCAGTCAGCAACAATAAAAAGGCAATACGTACACACACCCAGGACTGCACACAAAGAGTGCTCAGCTAAATGTTGGATGACCAAAAATCAAAAGAAAAAAAAAGCTTCTTCAAGCATACAGATTCTCAATGATGTTGACTTTATTATATTAATTTAAAACTTAATCATTCTTATTACAAAACAAATGTATACCACTTGTCAAGCCTGAATCTGGTCCATTAAAGAGGATGTTTACAGCGTTTCAAACTGAATGTCATATCTTTGAAAACAAACAAATATAAACACCACTGGAGAGCTCACTGCTCTTGATCTGCATTACTTCAGCCTCCTTAAGGAGCATGATAAATTACAACTCAAGAGTCCAATTATATTAGAATTGCAGCATGAAATGGACCATAAATGTGTGTATGGTGATTACACCAAGGACATTTTCTGCTGAGAAGACATACTACAATCTGTCTAATGGGGACGCTCCACAAGGGTATTATATTGCCATACAGTTTATAACAGACTCCACGACATTTGTTGGCGGCCACACTGCAAGCCTAGTAGAAAGAAGCCTCTGTAAAAAGCCTTGACTGTCAGCGTCAATAAAAGAGCTTCTTGATGGATCTGAGTGATAAACAAGTCTGCTCATTTTCCTCGGGCAGTACTCACGCACGCTTGTCACAACTCCAGCCTTCGATCTAGTGAAAAACTCTCATCATTCTTCCACCATCAGGGTGTATTGGCACTATGAGCAGAGTAACGGTTTTCTTCGTCCACCACAAACACCACACGTCACAACTGTATTGCCACACTTGTCTAGCTTTGATATCTGCCCACACGGGGATTTTGCAATCCCTCAATTCCCAATCACCTAAACACATCAAAGAGCATGTGTTTTGTAGCACTCTTACTTTGACTTGGAAAAGACGGAGAAGTAGATGTAGAGAAAGGCCGACACAGCCATACTCCGGGTGTCAGTGCTTCCATCCTCTATTCCGGTAAACTCTCGTAGCCTTCTGACTAGATCAGCATCCAGCTCCTTTAAGTTCCCATGGTCAACTGTAAAATAAATATCAGGTAAGCTTACCCCCTGTATGGAAATAAAGCATGCACTGTACAAACATTAGGTATGATGTGATAAATGGAATTTGATGTATGTTACATCATGATGAACACAGAAACTTAACAGATGCACTGTTCACTTACTGGTTTTGTCTTGAAGCAAATGCTGTAGTGCACTGACATCCCAGGACAAAAATGTGTTTATGTTAGGTAGATTGATGCAGACCTTGCTGGTGGAGGTAGCTTGAAGTCGAAGGAATGTTCGTAAATTCAAACTCACTGCCAGAGCAACCTGAAACATTGAGATTACAGGCTAAATGTATCACATAATAAAAAAAAGCATAATTTTTAATTGTAGTATATGGGCCATTCTACAAATACCGTGGCATTTAAGTAGTATCAGTGTCCTAAGATGTAGCCTAGTTATAACTTTTCAGAACATTGATCAAACTACATTTAGATTGCAACATTTCAAAGTTTTACATGTTTTTCTATGTAATTGGGAAGAGAGTTCTAAACAGAGATTTATTTCAACATATATGTTTGCCGTTCCTGAGACTATCAAGAATTTCACCTGTACCCATTGACCATTATAAAAATAACGTGACTCATTTTGAGTACATAGTGTTAAATAATAATGCAATTTATTTGTTAATGAAGAACCCTGTCCCTGTGTTTCAATCAACCCCGTAGCACAACCATTTCCCCCTCCCAAAAAATGGTAGTTTGATCCTTTTGACATCTTTTATAAAGGAGGTGGTGTCATACAGCAGGTGGAGGTGGTGTCATACAGGTGGCGTTTTCAGAACAGCATGGTATGACAAGTGGTCAGTTTCTCTCTCACTTTCTATTAAATAATTTATGGTGGATTTATGATTAATGGTGGATATATGTGGACTTGGTCAATCTCAGGCTTTCAACACTTTTATAGGGAAAACCCATAGTTAAGAAGGTTTCTTCATCCCACACACTGTTTATCAATGGGTTGAATGGCTAAATTGTTCATGTTAGGATGGAGAAAAGTTTTGCTATCAAGTACACACATCACTTTGTCACATCAAATAAAATAAAAAGATTGCCATTTTAATGTTCATTTGTTCATCCTCCTCAATCACAAATGGCACCAAATCTGTAGAATGACCCATGCATATTCAAGCAACTTTGACAGTGCAAAAACAGAATGGCTGATCAGATATTTACTGTCCTATGTACTATGGATATTTCAAGTGCCTAGGATACGATGACACTGGATCAGTTAATACTTAATTTAATATTTTGTATTTCTATTCTGGGTTTAGTTACTAATATGAGACAATAATGGAGCACAAATGTGCCTACATCTTGTAAACATCTGGTAAACATCTGTCAAAAATCTGTCTGATGCTACCAGATACAGTTACGCACGATAGCCGCACATGCTCTGTTTGCCCTGGTATGTGCTCTAGAAGTCTGTAACGTCATGTTACATGAACATCACCCAGAATAATCTCTCCAGATGTCAGACCTTAATTTTGATAGAATTTATCCGTATGCCAGTCGTTGCCATGGACAAACCTGTCGAGTAGGCTACTGAAAGGCCAGTTGGGAACTTGCAAATGTGCCTAACATCAGCTTGTTCCAAACAAGTGCAGGCACTCATTTGCGCGTCTGACCACGTAGCTCACCGTATCATTAATGACCATGGGAAATTGAGGGTCTCAAGGCCAGACCAAAGACAGACTTAAATGTTAGATAAGGTAAGGTCGGGAGTCTCAGTAATCGACGTTTTAGTAATCTGTCAAAACATCAGCAACACCCGGAGCCCAGGCTCACTCACCTTCCCGTGGACGACAGCGTGCTCTCCATGAAGGATGGCTTTTCCTGGTGCTGAAACAATGCAGTCAATAGCGTGCATTCTAAAATTCAATGCACAACGAATACGGAAATTTCTTAAAGTTGCTCACCATGAGCCAAAACAACAGTCGCTTGAATACAATAAAGACACAGCTAGATGCTTGGCTAGCAGTCGATCACAGGCTAGCTATCCGCTATGAAGCTGTACTCGCCGCCACTAGTGTCTAATAAGTTTCACTAACAGAAGGTCAAATGCAGTCTCTATTTAACAATCCCTCACTGTGAACTTGCCACACATAAGTCAGATGAAGTGTCAACACACGGATGAATGCATTCCCGATAAAATCCAATGAGTGCTAAACGCCTTATGTACAGACTGCCCAATAACCAATCGGAATCATCGAGAACTAAACAGCCTATCAGACGTATCGGTCGTGTGACAGGAAAGCCCAGCCTTCTTTGTACGGGTGCCTATAACAGACATATTACTATGAATGTAAATACGACGATAGCAAGAATAACCATCACGCTTGCTTTCTTGTTACGAAACTGACAATAATGGCAGCTGCTGTGACCAACCGCTTGCAAATGCGCTGTATCTTTTGGTCAAGCCAGTGTGCACAGATGTACATGATACGACACATATGTAGGACAGATAGAAGGTAACATTAATTTTCTTTGGTTGTCGCCCTGGCTAGCTAGCGAAGCAAAGATAGCATTGTGTGGTAGAAGTTACAGCTGTCTGTGCTAGTAACCCCGTTGAAATAATGCTCTTCTTTTTTGTCCCCATTCAAGTTTTGCCACCAGGTCAGATGAAGAGACTAGAGTTCCGAAAATTTACACCAAAACTGGAGATAAAGGTGTTGCAACCGACTTGTTTAATTCTCAGTTCTGTTACCTCACCACTACTAACACCCTTGATGTTGCTCTTGTGACTTTGACTGTAGATCCTTGAACATGAAGCAGGCTACTACTGATTGACGAATTCTTGTAGTAATTATTTAAAAATCCACAAAATTTCTTTCTAGACTAAATTCAGATCATTGAGACAAATCATTACCTGTTTCATTGTTCCACAAACGCAGGATTTTCCAGCACATTCACAGGTGAGAGAAGACCAAAAGAAGACAGCATCTTCGAGGCTTTGGGTGATACAGATGAGTTGTCGTCTGCCATAGGGTAGGCTCAGTGAAATTGTTGGATTAAGATTATCAGAAGGCAAGTGTTTGGTTTTGTCATGCATTGCTTTCTAATAGACCCCCTGTATTCTTCTCAAAGATTGGCCAGGGAGTTTTGCAAGGACAAGGAACATCAATTTATTGAAGAGCTTGAGAAGGTCTGTCACTGTCCATTTTATTGCTCACAGGAATTTATACCTCCCATGTTCTGGTCTGAAATTTGATTTGTGTGTACAGATTCAGTGTGTGTTGCAAGATGTGGGATCTAATGTTGCCACCCCTTTCTCATCAGCTAGGGAGAGTCACAGAGGTAAATATGTTTATAGTAGTATTGGCTCCCATCATGACCAACATAACTGCTTGAGACATTATAGACCACAAACAAGATTGCTTACAGGGTAAATATCAAGGGAGACCCACTGCTTCGGGCCTGGTGTGGTCAACATTTTCAAAAGGCATCTTTTTTCTTTCTCTCCCCAGTGAAGACCAAGTTTAGTCCCCAGCCTGTGTTGGAGCTCGAGAGTTGGATTGACAAGTACACAGCGGAGCTGCCACCATTGACTAATTTCATATTGCCTGTAAGGTTCGCTTGAGTGACTAGAACTAAATATAAGACGAAGTGCCATTCACCCATTTGTATTGAGTATATGCAAGGCATGTTTTTTAGTTTGTTTTGTTCTGTTTAAATCAGTCATGTTGCCATCTTAGCAAGGAAATATATAGGGTGTAGGTACAGTATAGGCTGTTAATGGTACGATGTTGTCATGTAATACCCACACGTTATTGCCAGTGATGCACATTGAGGGATGTGCATGTGTTTTTTCATCCTGCAGTCTGGAGGAAAGAGCAGTGCCTCTTTACATGTAGCCCGCGCAGTGTGTCGCAGGGCCGAGCGAAGGTCAGCAACAATCTCTGTTGGAGAATACTGTACATGAACACACATTCACAGATTAACAACATTTCGTTCAGTTTTAAAGGACTTCAATTCTTCATTTTTTTTTTAAAATCATTACAATTAATGTATACACTTTTTTTTTTACCATTTTAACCCGTTTTATTCTTCCTTAGTGTGGCCCCTATTGTTCGCTCAGGGGAGGCTGATCCTGATGTTGCTAAGTTTCTAAACAGGTAGTGATGTAACCCATCAACCACCCATCCCCATTCCATCCCAGCTGTTAACCCTCCTTCGTTTCCACACACAGACTCAGCGACTACCTGTTCACCCTGGCGAGGTATGCGGCCATGAAGGAGGGAGCAGCTGAAAGTGTCTACAGAAGACCTACATAACACCCGTGTGTGTTCGGGAGGAAGTGGGTAAATCATACTGATTGAGAAACTGGCTGTTTTTTGTGTGAAATCAAAGCTTGTATTTTTATTTGATCTTCAACTATAAAATGTATCAAGTCGAACACAATGGAGAAGGTTTTTATGTAATTCCACAAGACATGCCCGTTTCTATGGAATTCCACATGACATTTCTGTAACGTGGAACACCTTGCTTAGTCAAGAGTTTTTTTTTTTTTTTTTTAAAAGAAAGGTAAAAGCACCTCTTATTGCTATAAATGTACAGTAGAGGGCTCTGGCATTCTTCAGTTTATCGGTACCCACCCTTCCCCTGGACCTAACACTCAGATTCCTTAGATTTCCGGTCAGATAATATTCACACTCCATCTCCTTTTTTGATGTTATTTATAGAGTTCTGTACATATGCATATTCTTTTTTTAATTGAACTCATTATTGATGCAGTTTGCTGTGATTAATCATGATGAATCACTTTTTTTGTTCTTTGTGAAAATAGATATTTAAATTTAAAGTCATGGAATTGATGAAACACACTGAAACTCTAGCAGACAATAATGTTATATGTATCAATATAAATTATTATTTAACAACAGTGAATCCATGTTCAAGAGCTAACTGAATTTCAATGAGGTCCACATTGCAAATGTGAAAAAGAAGGCACAGGGGGAGAGAAAAATACACACATTTGCAAAATATCTCCCTAATGCCTCCCTGATGAACTGTTGTGGCCAAGATTACAAAATCGTTGTCATATAGATTAAATGATTTGCCTTTACTCGGATTAATTAATACCTTCTGTTCAATGAATTAAATACATCTTTTATGCATCACAGACAGTGCCTGGGTTGCATGTCAATCACCATTTTCTAGACTGAGTCTGAGGTTCTTTTCCAGCAGACCTGCAACAGAATTCCTTACATTCAGTTCATGTAGTTGCCATAAAGCTGGTAGGAACACTAGCACAGACACAGCACTAAACATATTCATCATGAAGGCCGTACTAACTCTTTCATCAAAGCCTTCATAGAATTTGACACCAGCCTTGGCTCTTCTGCGTCAGGCTGCTGGCCCATGTCATGAGGGACAGGTTGCGGTCATCGTAAGGCGGGTAGCGCAGGTAGGTCAGACACTCGATCCGAGTGCCCCGCAAAAGGCAGGACTTCTTGTGAGAGAATATGTCGAAGCTGTAGCGTCCATGGAATGAGCCCATCCCACTCTGACCTAAAATGAGTTTTGGTTAAGTGCTTTTGGTATATATTTTTTTCCGCAAAAAATGTAGCCAATGTTTATAAAATATGAAGGCTGTAATGATTACCTAAACACACCAAAATATTGAAAAGGAAAGCAATCAAGGCACTCCAGGAAAGGACTTTAGACAAGACAGTTAAAATAGCACTCACCCACTCCTCCAAAGGGTAGGCAAGGCATGAGACTCTGCAGGACACTGTCATTTGAGCAGAAGCTTCCACTAGAGGTCTCGTTCATCAGTCTGGAAATCACCTGCAGAACGGAAATGGACAGAAAGCCTCCGTCAGTCACAATTCAACCATGCATTTGTGGGTGTATAAACAGTGTTGTATACAGACATCACAGTCCTACACCGGACTTGTTCTCGCAGTCTCACACATGGGAGGCTGGGATGCTAGCAAGAGGGCTAAAATCCAGTGGGTGACGTGTATGTCGCTAGCACATCTCATACAGTGTCGGGCAGTAAGATTAATTAATGTGTAGACTTCTGAGTTGTTACAGCTACCATTTACCTTGTTGTTGCTGGAATATGCATAAACACATAAAGGCTTGTCTCTCTTGTTGATGAAGGAGATGGCCTCATCGACACTTTCTACTGTCAGGACAGGAAGGATCGGGCCGAAATACTCCTGATGCATGACTGGATCTGTCTCAGACACATCTGACAACAGTGTTGGTGCTAAAGACAAACAGAGGAGTCATTTAGAGAAAACACATCCTCAAACTACACCATGACTAAAACATACAAATCAACAGGGAATTATACTGTATGTAAGGGGGCTTAAAGAAGGAAAATGTCCATGCCTCAATCAGAAATGTTTCCATTTTAAAATCTAAAATCAGAAACGTTGCCTGTGTGAACTTTAAACCCTGATGTAATCATTTTGTAATCACAAGGCCATCACAGACACTACATGTTTGAGATTAATGTGCGTGATGACCAAATGTAATGTGGCACTGACCAACATACTTCTCCGCTTCGTTCACTTGACCCCCCATCACCACCTTCCCTGACCTCCAGAGCAGGTCTCTGACGCGGCTGAAGTTCTCCATGTTCACCAGATGGCCGTAGCTGCGAGACTCGCGCGGGTCCGAGCCATAGAAGATGAGCAGGGCACAGCGCAGAGCCTGCAGTAGCCGCTCCTTCACGTCGGCGTGACACAGCACGTAGTCCGGCGAGGCCACGCTCTGTCCGCCATTGTGGAACCGGGCCCAGGCGATCCGGCGCGCCGTGGTGTTTATGTCACACGTCTGGTCCACGTAGCACGGGTTCTTGCCGCTCAGTACGAGAGTGACCGGCGTGAGACTGCGGGCTGCGGCCAGGGACACCTTGGTACCTTCCTCACGAGTGCCTGCGGAACACAATGCACCACTGGTCATCCTCACACTCTCGGGCTGGGTTTGGGAGGTCAAACTCACGCACACTGTTGTGCTCAATGACAATCACATGGTATATCATGTTAAATACCTCCAACACTCAATTCCCTAATCATCATACAGCGTCTCAACTGAGTGTGTTAAAGGCTTTGATTGGTCACCCCTCTTCTGATCATTAAAGGTGAAATCTGCAAATCTAGTGAAAGGCTGTTGGTATTTCAGCTCAACAGTCATGTTAGGTTATGAGAGGAACCTGACAGTGATTACCTCAGGTAGCTTCCCGAGTTAATTACCAAAAAGACTTCTTTGCATGGTAAAAACTAAACAACTAAAATGATGAAATGTAAATCCATACAAGCTGTGTACTGACTAAAGAATGATATAAAAGTTTTACCAGAAAAGAAGACGTAGTCAAACTTCAGTTCCACCATCTCAGAGATGTCATTTGTCCCTGCAAGGACAATATGATAGCACTCCTAAAGAAGGAGGGAGAGGATTGATCTTAGATCTCTTGGAGCATGCATGTGCCAGAGGTTTGGGCCTTTAAAGCAGATTAACGCTCCACTCACATTATCCAGGTAAGAGGGTAGAAGTCGGTGAAGGAGCTCTGCTGTGTGAGCACAGTGTTCAGAGGGGCTGATGACCACACAATTCCCTGCATGCGCGCACACACACAGACACACACACACACAATAATAACACATGACAGGCCTATAGACCTACTGCCATCATGAAAAGAAGACAGGCCGAACTGTCTGTACCTGCAGCCATGGCTCCAATCAGGGGCACGAGGCAGAGCTGAACAGGGTTTGCCCATGACCCAAGGACCAATACTGTGCCCAGAGGCTCGCTCACCACCATGCATTCATCCAGAGCTGTGGACTGGTCCAAACCACACAAATGTTTTTGTTTGTTTATTTTTTTAAAGAATCTCTTGAATCTCTCAAAATGGCCTTATCTCTCTAGAAGCCTAACTGCAGCGGAAGTTTATGAGCGTATATAGTCCCTAACACAGGAATCAGTGAAAATGGCCACTGTTGTATCTTTTTCTGTGTGAAACTGATTCTGTATAAAAAACAAAAAAGCATAAGAATAGCCATGCCCAAATCAAGCTGGGAAAACCTTTTCCAGATTACCCTTTAATCCGCTTTGGGTCCCGCAGCACAATGTGGGTCTTTGTAACAGGCGAGATTGTTTTTCCGGTTCTTTCTATTAAGATGTCTGAGTCTCTTATAATCTTAACAATACAAAATAACATTGACTGTGTGCAACTAACTAATATGCAATCTGAACTGAACATAACAGTCTCACCAGGTTTCTCTCGACACGTTGTGGCTCCATCCATTTACGAAGGTTGTTGATGGCATAGACAGCTTCATTCTTCACCAGAATTAACTCTGATACCACTGTCTCAAAGCGAGGCTGAAAAGACCCAACATTATTAAAAGAAAGGTGAGCATACTGTAAAAATATTGTTCAAAACTATATCCAGACCCAGTGACGTCCACAAACTTTTTGAAGGGCAGGGGCAAAACAACAAAACAAAACAAGAAAACTAAAAGCGCACCTATGTCACGACATGGAGTGCCAAGCTCACGCAAAAGGTTATGTGTCAAGCAGGAGCCTCTGTGGCCCATGGGTGCATGAAGAGGGCCAACCTCAGAGAGTTGGCAAAGATAGGGGGTCCCGGGGCATGCACCGCAAGAGAACATTTTTAAAAAATAACTCTGTAAATGATGACTTCTGGCGGGGTTTGTGGAAAGACATGGACAGATTGAGATTTACAAATATGGCATAGCCATCAACATATTTAAGGAATCTTGCTGTGGAAAAAAGATGACAATCACAAAGCATGATTATCACACATGATTTACGTAGATGATTATCAGGTCACAGCATGAATGTAATTGGGTCTCACTTTCTTTTTCTTTGTGAGATAGGGCTGAGGGTCTGCAGTGACATGAATGCTTGTGTTATTATTGTAACGGCCTAAAGTCCCCATGCATTGAAAATGAAAATATGGACAGTGCAGAGAGATCATCAACATGGTAAGGAAGACTGTAGGGCACTACATCTCATTTTACTGGGATTTGTTCCTTTTCATTGCAAGGGCTCTTCAAAGTGCCACAGTGCTATTTAAGAGGGCACTTCATGATTTTCTTTCATCAGAAAGGCACCGGTAGGGAACCTCAAGTTTGTCCCATTATAAAGGCATCTACCACATATTTTCCACTGCAGGGGCATCCGTTAGGAAACTTCCCTAAATTGATGCAAGTAGGGACACCCTTTACTTCACTGCATCACATGTTATCCACTAGAGGAGCGTCTATGTTGGCACTTCTTTCTCACATGTAGTACAATTGTAGGGGCAGCATAGAGGGCACTGCATAATGGCACCCTTTTCCAATGGAAGGACACACATAGGGAACGGCAAGTATAGATCATTTTAAGGGGCATCTTACAGGGTGTTGCATTACAACACTAGAAGGGCACTCATTAAGACTCATTAAGGGCACTCCCGTGCACACCTGTATCCAGATCAGCATGTAAGCTTACCATTGTTGTGTGATTACATTTGAATCCAAACTATTTTGCAGTTGCTGCATGTATAAATAGCTCAACAAAAGTGCTGTGTCCAGACTGAGTTTACCTTGTGCAGGTCCCTCGCTAGTGCATCAACAAAGTCACACTCATGCTCAAAGACCAAGCGCATCACGGCGTCGAGCTGGGCCAGTCGGAAGCACTCATTCGCTGTTCGACCAGACTGGAAGGCTGCTCTGGCCCTCTTTAGCATCTCGGCACATTCCCCTGGTCCAGTCTTTAAGCAGAGATCTCCGTGTCGAGTCCTGCGAAAGAATCCAACTGCTGAAGGACATAGTATTTAAGAGTAGCCTATAGCCTGCGCAATAATTCACTCTAGGTTATCTTAAATTGGCATTCCTTTTAAATCAAACGTCGGATACCTTCTGCATGTTATGCGGCCGTTTCTCTGACATGAACGACATGCTGTATTTTTTCTGACTCGGTTCATATTCCATGAGCCACGCCACACAATTTTCCTCGGTGTTCAATCTCAATAAATATTCCTGAGTGTTCTTAGACGGACGCTGAGAAGCAGGGCCCCTTAGGCCAGCCAATCAGATTATGGCAACCAAAAAATGAAACAAAGTCACAAATAGCCTATAGCCTGGCGTTTTCAAGTCAAATTACGTAGGTCTAAAAAAGGTTAAGCTGCTTATCCAGTCGAGAGTTTAATCCAAACAAATCTGGAGCTGAAGATATAAAAATTCAAATGTATAACTTACTACCTGTTATTCGATTACCAGCCTTCTAAAAAATAAATAAATCCATATTCTATCAGTTGGCCCATCTTACCTTCTTATTGCTTTGAACCATCTCGTTGGAGATGGACTAGGCGGAGAACTCATGTTTCTTGTAGGTTTGCTCAACAAATGTCCAAAACCAAACTAAAGTATTTTCAAATCACACTGGATCACACACAAGGACGCTCCAGCACCCAACACATGCAACTTGTGACTGAGACTGCGCAGTTGCTGATCCCCAAACCCAAACTTTCTCAAATCCTATCAAAATATCTTGAGCAACTGTTTCACAACTCCAAAACCTCTAAATGAAAAGGATAGCTATAAATCCAAAATAACTAATTAGACACTTTCACAACAATTACAGCTCCAATCAACATTAACAAACATGAAGGCAGGCTTATTCGTTTTTTTTGTTATCTTACAAAAATCCTAGACTACCCTGCAGATTCAGACTACACAGTTTCATAAAGAAGTCACTCCAGTATAGTCAAGGGGCCAAAACTGATATTAAAACTCTGTCGAAACACTTTTTGGTACAAGCATACAACCTATCCAGTATTAATATTTAACCCCTCAACATGTGTTCTAGCCAGATTGTCAGCTTAGAAAATGTTTTTTTGTCCATTTTAACACTATATTCTAATAAGTGGTAAAAGCAGATTTTTTTCCCCAGAGTGCTTTCATTTTCTTCCATGTTACCTACTGTAATTTTGGGGAAATGTGCCATATAATCCAATATATGTGCAAGCATGATCATTAGGGTGGTTGTCAAGCTGATTTTTGTGTGTGTGTGTATGACTTTAAGCAATTTCAGGCCAATTTGTTGGTTTCCTGCTCAACATGACATACCAACACTAAATATCTCCACAACCACAAGGACCATATACATAGAAATGGTATCAAATTAAACACTCATGGGTCTGCTGAAGTGTCAGAATGAACATGTATTGTACAGTGTAAGAGAACAGAACTAGAACATGAAAAAAACAATCTTCACCTAAAGAGAACCAGTTTTCAAAGTGAATATCAGCTTGGAAACATAACATAGTATCCCAAAATCTCTATCAATCAGTACCCCTATGGGGATGAGTCAAGCCAAGTTTAAAGCTTGTAGGGAGAGTTGTAAGTTGTAAGTTGTAATTCTTTAATTTCAAGTCAGCAATGTAGAACTGTAGATGGTGGTCTATGGTGCTATTTTACTTCATTAATGTACCAGGTTGTAACACAAATTATATTTAATTGATATATCACTATAGTAATTAATTCCATCCTAACATAACTGCTCTCTCACTTCTTTAGGGTAAGGGGTTAGTAACTAGTTAGCAGTAATAACTAGTTTTGCTGATCCTAGCACTTACCACCTGACTAGAACTGACTTTCGATTGTTTAAAAAACAGCACTCACTGATGCACTTATTCTTATTGTACTAGAGCTTTTTAAAATGGTCCTATAAGTGTTGAGAGAATTGCTTTATAAAGCTATTTATAAATTAACCATGTTGTTAGTTGCTTAAAAATGCATCAGCCAAATGTAATGTAATGTAATAACTGTTTTGTAGATTAGATTTATATTATGCCCTTCGATGCATGCATGCATGTTTTGTATTGGGAAGGTATTCATTATCAAAACAGTAAACTCTTCTTTTCCTGACCAGGACTCAGACTGGGCACATGGACATGGTCCCTGGGTGCCTTCTGTTGGCTGCCTACCTGAGAGTCACTGCTTGGATGGGGAAAAACATACCTTTGCCATACGACTATTATATAGTTATTACTACTAACTAGTTACTTACCCCTAACCCTAAAGAAGTGAGAGAGCAGTAATGTTAGGATGGAATTAATAACTATAGTGATATGTTTATTAAATATACCATAGACCACCATCTACAGTTCTAAATTTCCACCTTGACATTAAAGAATTATAACTTGTGCAGTATTGCACTGACTCTCCCTACAAGCTTTAAACTTGGCTTGACTCATTCCCATAGATAGGGGTACTGATTAATAGAGGTTTTGGGGTACTATGTTATGTTTCTAAGATGATATTCATTTTGAAAACTGGTTCTCTTTAGGCGGAGATTGTTTTTTTCATGTTCTATTTCTGTTATCTCTTACACTGTACAATAAATGTCAATTCTGACACTTCTGCAGACAGCCCATGAGTGTTAGCTTTCATGTGATACCTTTTTATGTATATGGTCCTTGTGGTTGGAGCGCTTTGGGTTGCACTCTGTGCACGTTAAATGCGCTATACAAATAAAACTGACTTGACTTGACTTGACTTGGTTGTGGAGATATTCAACATTTATTGCTGGCATGTCGTGTTGAGCAGGAAACCAAACAATTGGCCTGAAATTGCTTGTACAAATCACACAAAAAAAATTTCAGCTTGACAACCACCCTAATATCGTACCTAAGGGTGTCTTCTACCTAAAAAAATAGGGTGACAGCTTGTACCAAAACATGTCCGCAAAAGTCTTAACGGAAGCCCTTTTCAGAATTGGCCCCCTGACTAGTAGGCTTGAAAATGATTCATATGAAGATCAACCACAACAGGTAAGTTGTTAAGTAAAGTTTTTTTTTTTTTAAAGAATATTCAAAGCTTTACATGATCGATTGACCATTTTATTTATATATATATATATATATATATATAAATGTGTGTGTATATATATATATATATATATATATATATATATATATATATATATATATACACATTTACATAGACATTTTCACTTCATTTTTTGTCTCATTTGAATTGCCTTTGACATGGTGCAACCAAATGCAAAGTTTCTTTCAAAGGGTCAAAGGAATTGCTATTTTTCAAGGTTGTAATCTTTCTTTATAACAAATATTAGTATATGCATGAATATGTGACATCATCAAAGCACATCAGACTCACAGTAGTCACATCCACTGAGGTAACTTTCTGTCTTGCTAAAGTCTGGCACATCTGAGATAATCCCCAGGTAGCCTGTTTACCAGATCTCACAGGCTTCACATGTGACTCAATGCTTGTGACAGTTTCCTTTTTTGAGAGAGAGGGTGGGCTGGAGTAGGTGAGGTTCTACTAAAGCCCTTACACATTCTCACCAGTGCTTCAGCAGAAGTCCAATAGCAATTGCAAGTGTTCATAAATACAAGAAATCCCTTAACGGAAATGGTGGCGATTCTGAAAGTGGAACTGCCTTCGAAGATACAGGCTTTAATATGCCTTGCCCCTAGAGCTGTTATGCTATCTTTGACAAAATGCTGTAAAGCCATAAACAGAGTGGCTAGGCAAAAAATAAAAGCTGGACAGAAAATCTGTTTCAATTGTTGAAATGCATTTCTGGATTCACAAAAACTCCGTAAGGGTATGTTTTGTTTTGCAAAATTTGACATGATATCTGGACATCTTTCTGCCATCTTTCTGTAGCACAGCATTGTTCTGTCCGTTATAAGAACACAATTTACCATGTGTGTCATGTTCTGTATGATTGCGTACACACTGACAACAAATATAACTAGGGTTCACAATATTTCAATGGAGGTATATTGGGGACAACCCACGGGTGACATAATTGGGTGGTTTTGCATAATGTAAGTTTGAAAACAAGCTATTGCCAAATTGTCCATCAATGTTGCCCCTCTTGAATGACTGACCACATTTCGCCTGGTCACCACAGAGTTCAGCATCCTGAATATACAACATATTGAGTAGCAATAAATGTTTTCTCCACAGCTATAAAAACAGCAAAAAAATTTCAACTGAAAACTTTGATTTTGTGCTCAGTATACAGGGCAGACAAGAGGGTGGACCTGTTTTAACAGACTCTGTTAACTAGCCAATGACATCATTTATTATAACGTCCATATTTACTAGGAAAGAGGTGTCCTTTAATAGTTTCCTTGTTTGTTTTTTTCCTTCTCACCACACTTTGAGTTAAAAAAAAGTCACTTTTAGTCAAGTCTCACATGGCAATTCCCAGTGAACAGTTCTGCAGGACTGTGCAAGCCAGGTTTCTGCCTGTGGCACTCACTCCACAGTTCCTGCTCTCGCAATACCCCCCCCCTTTTTATGGCTTCATTTCCGCTGGAACACTTATGCGCTCCCCCCAAAACCAAATGCCGTGTCTTGAGGGAGGGACAGATGAACACAGAGGACTAGAATGCAGACTGATGTCATCACCGAGGACTCCAGAAGGCCTCCCCATCTCCTCCTCCTGTTTCTCCTCTTGTAATGATGCTCTATGAAAGCAGAGCCAGGCTATGTGTATAGGATGGAGCTGGATAAGAGTGTGTGGGTGAAAGGCTTGAGCCTTTCGTTTTAAAGCAGGGGTGATGCAGGTAGTGGAGAGATACAGTGTATATCATGCAGGAGGCACTGTTTCCAGATCTCTTTATGGAACCCATATGGAGTAGGACAAAGTTTCTGGCTACAAACCTCAGACTGGAGGTTAACATCATAATAGGACAACTCAGTGCCTGTGTTAATATAACATACATTAAAATGTAAATAAATGAGAGAAAAGGGGACCTAACATCAAAAATGTTAAACAGTACATGGACATCTGTCATTGTAAAGACATTAAGGAGTGAGAGGTGTGTCAGTTCAAAAGCAAAGTGGTACAACAGGACACTGTCTCTGCATATGTCTAAAAGATGTGCAAAAAAATAAATGTTTCATTTATGTGCAGGATGTCACCTCCACACGGAGACTGTTAGTGTTAGAATAAGGGAGAGAACTATAGGAGATGAAATGGGTCTTTCACAAAAAGGTCATTCTTTCTGTCTCTTACACTACCTCCACAGCATTACTTCATCCAAGCTGTTCAGTGCTGTCCATTTTTAATCACACTCTCACACACTCTTATGAAGCCGAGAGGAACAGCCACACTGGCGCTGCACTGAGCTCCTCAATAGACAGACGTCAACAAGCTGTGCCACAGAACACTGACCCCCATTTCCTCATTCTGTCTGGGTTCATGGAGATATGTAGGTGTGTGTGTGTGTGTGTGTGTGTGTGTGTGTGTGTGTGTGTGTGTGTGTGTGTGTGTGTGTGTGTGTGTGTAGATAGGTTAGGTGAGTGTGCGTGTCTTGCATGGCTTTGTTGTCTTGTTGTGTCTGTATTGCTTTCCAGGTCAAAGGTTGCATCCCCATTCGCATGGCCAGGGGCTACCAGGGGATGGGGGGGGCCTGAGAAATACTGGCGTAACGCCAAGGGTGTGTCATTTTGCTTCGTTTCCCCCCCTCCTTTCCACTCCTTTGGCGAGTTCTTTAGGATCAGAGTTTAGTGCGGAGGCCTCGCACAGACAGTCCCGCTCGCTCTGGCCTCTATGGGAGAGTTTCCTTCCGGCGCAGAGGGACAGACTGCCCGCTGCTGAGGGGCCAGAAACTCCGCAGAAGTTCAGGAGGGGCTGCCCAAAAAAACGCCTGCCGCAGAGGCCACCTCTGTTGAGGGTCTAATTTCAGTAAGGCGACTGAGGCTCCTGAGGCGCTTCAGATGCTGAGACAGGGTCTTTTAGGAAGAAAGAGCTTAGTAGTCCTTCTCTTATCTTACAGGTAAGTCATTCAGGGGAGGCAGGGGACCAGGGATTCCATACATCTCCACAGGGTTTCAACTGCCTCATAGGTCTTTCAGTGTGAGTGTGTGTGTGTGTGTGTATGTGTGTGTGTATATGTGTGTGTAGGTGTGTACATATGGGTGTGACAAGCGATGGAGCATGCGGCGTTCGCTCTGGTGCTCCGTGGCTGGCTGGCTGGATGGCTGGCCGAGGGGGCTGGGCGTTAGGAGAGCTCGAAGCCCGTGTTCATGCTGATGGCGTAGCGCAGCTTGTCGCGCAGGATGCTCTTCTTGCTGTAGTTGGGCAGCTTAAGCAGGTTGAAGCAGGTGGACGAGGTGGGCAGCCGGCCGCCTGGCTCCTTCTTGCGGATGGTGAAGAACCCCCGCAGCACGCTGCCCAAAGTGTCCCCCGTGTCCTGGGGAGAGAACACATACAGATAAGTACACACACACAGGCAGAGAAATGCATACACACACACACACACAGATAAGTACACACACACAGATAAGTACACACTCACACAGAGAAATGCACACACACACAGAGAAATGCACACACAGACACACAGACAGACACACACAGACACACACACACACACACACACACACACACACACACACACACACACACACACACACACACACACACACGAACATTAACTCGTCTTTGGGGGGGACGTTTTAGATGGGTGGGCAGAGGTCAACGCTGTGTGTAATTGCGATGCACCTACTGCATCCTTTTAAGGTTGCCATTTACGCTTTGTTTGAAACCTTCAGCAGGCCGTCAGTGTGCCTCACCTGGTCATCGGACACCTCCACACAGCGGATGGAGAAGGGGGGTTTGAGGTAGGCAAAGCCCAGCAGAGGGGGCCTGGAACAGCTGGTGACAAACTGCACACAGCCAGCACAGAGAACAGTGGGAGGTCAGTGCACTGGGCAGGATCAACGTGAAAACCCATATCACCGTGTCTTATCATTGCTGTAACTCTGGCAGGTAACAACTGAACCCTCCAAGACATATGGACAGCCTAGATGTTACAATGTTGTTGGCACATCTACTAATATACGAGATCTGGTCATACATGTAGAAGACAATACAGATAAAGCCTGGTTCTGCGGTTGCGCAAGAGAAGCTTTTCTTACAAACTTTCAGACTGATTGACACAGAGGAGCTACACTGCACTGTCCTACAGGCTGTAAAGGGGGGGTGGGTGAGAGAGGGCAGGCAGGGGTCACCTTGAGAAACATGGCCCTCTCCTCCGGGGTGAAGTCACTGGAGAGGATGTCCCACAGCCAGATGATCACACGATGACTGCTGTGGAAACCTCCATAATACACAGTGTGTTTCCTGGGGAAAGAAGGAAAGAGAGAGGTTGTGTGTGTGTGTGTGTGTGTGTGTGTGTGTGTGTGTGTGTGGGGGTATAAGGTTACAAAGAAGCAACAGAGTTTCACAGCAATCTGAGTGGGGAAAAAGCTTTGCATGTCATTTGGTCATGTCTATGGGTGAAGACCACATAAAGCAAGACAAGCTGGAGGACAGCACTCACTAGAAAGCAGAGAGCTGAAACTCCAATATTAACCAAACGGCAAACACATCGATCAACTAATCAGTCAAATAAGTCACTAAATGGATGGGACCCACTTGAGGTCATCCAGGTCGATCTCGGCGTTGTCCCCAGAGACGAGGCGCTGCACCTCGGGCGTGGAGAACATGTGCAGCCACTCGTGGTTGATGATGCAGCGGAAGCCGCGGATGAATGCCGCCGTCTGCTCCTTGATCTGTGTGTGCATCCGGAAGTGCGCCATCAGGTGGATGTAGCTGATCCTGCAGATAGATGTAGTGGTGGAGGTCAAAAGTTCAGAGGCATGAGGGAGAGGTCACGCAGACTTCAGTTCCCAGTCAACTGAGACAAACACTGTGCTGCGCTTGTCAGTTGAATGACATTGCTTGGTATTGTTCTATGAAGCCTCAAAACTATTATGAGCCATCTTTGTTTTTTGTTTTTCCAGTACATTCAAGTTCACTAGTGCTTGTGATGTTGAGAGCAGGTTTTGAATGCCAGAAGATTATCGAAAGGGCAAAACGTGAGTTTAGAGCTTTCCAGTTCTACGATGGCGTCACTGAGCCTGATTATGTAGGCTGCTATGTTCTCCATTTAAAAAATCTTAATCATATCCAAGAGAACCAAACTCTAAAATAGCAGGAGTCAGATGGACTATGGTGACAAAGCACGTACAGTGCAAGTCTAAAGCTCTTTGTTTACTTTGTTTTTCTTTTACTGACGTAGGCCAGAGGCCTGACGTAGGTCAGTGACTCACTTGTTTTCATTGGTCACAGGCATGGTCTTCCCACCACAAATGAGCTCATGGCAAACCAACTGCAGCGAGAGAGAGAGAGAGAGAGAGAGAGAGAGAGAGAGAGAGAGAGAGAGAGAGAGAGAGAGAGAGAGAGAGAGAGAGAGAGAGAGAGAGAGAGACACACACACAATAGCACAATAGTGACCGCATGGCACAGAAATAAACTGGGGAGAGGAACAGACATGACCACTGACATGACCACTGACGTATTAGATTGTGTTGTTCATACCTGTCCCATCACCTCCTCGTCATACGATAGGGTCAGCCCCAGGTCACTCACGTCTCCATCATAGCGCTGGAAGTCACATCAGTGGCATGAGTACAAATGATCAGGCCCTCATAGATAATCCCAACCAAACTGCTGAGGTTACTCAGTATATGGTGCTTTGGGAAAGTGGGGTGTTGTTAACAGTAAGATTATTATTAAATGCCTGGAAATACACCACGCACCTCAGATTTGTAATATTTGGGTAATCCTGAGGTGTCAATCTCATTTGAAATATTAAATATTGGTCAATATATATAATATAGTAAATATTAGCTTTTTGGAATACAATTTTACAACAGTGCCATTTCTGGAAAACCCAACCCCTCGCACAATCCGGAAAAAAGATATCACGTAAGATAATACGCAGCATTTCAAGCAGCACACACCAACTACACTGAGCACTGCGTCCACCACAGGTGGACGCGAGCAGGCAGTGCCGGACGCACCTTGATGGAGGTGAGGTTCTTGTAGAACTCAGAGTCGAGCGAGGGCAGCTCGTCGATGGAGCTGTAGAAGGTGCTGTGGTGGTGTCCGAGCACCTGGCTGAGGAAGAAGGATGCGAAGGGCACGTCCACCACGATGCCCTCATACATGGCCTTGCCCAGCATCTTGCCCACAAACTCAAAGAGCTGCAGGTGGTTCTCGTGGATGTTGGACGTGGGCGACGGGTAGAGGCGCTCGTTCCCGCTGGTCGTCTAGACGGGCGTGGGGGCACGGATGAGACGTGTCACAGACACACGCGTAAATATGCACACACACGTGCATGCACGCACATATACATACACACGTGCGTATGCACACTCACATACACACACATGGGTGCACACACGTACAATCACACACAGGCGCACACACAAAGAAGCACGCGCATACACACAAACACGCACCCGTGCGCACAGACGTAAAAACACACACACAGACACACACACAAACGAGCGCGCACATACAAACACACGCACACAAACACGTCCACACAGATACACGCAAACACGCACACACACACGCATACGTGGACACACACATAAAGAAGCGCGAAGAGACAGACAACGACAGAGCATTTCGGGCGAACCCCTGTGGTATGCACTGTCTTTCTACCTCTGCTCTCTACCACAGCTTTTTGTGAACTAATCAATGCGACTCCTGGGCTGAACACATTTGTTCTGGCTGACTAAATCCAGCAGCGCAGAGTGAAATGGAAAACATGGGTGCAGCAAAAAGAGTCCCTAAAGGCTCATTTATAGTCCAGGCAACAAGTGTCACTAGACAAAAAATACTATACACTTTTATAGTCCTGCATCGATGACAAAAAATGTTGAATAGAACATCACCTAGTCTCTATAACAACTTGTACATTTTTGTTACTATGTAACATTTCATTGTTAAATGAAAGTAAAATATTTTGTCACGTAACAAACGCTGCCTAGACTATTAATTGGCCTTAATCCACAACCAGAATAAAGGAACGAGACTGAGGAAGTGAAGGTGCAATGTTTTCAGGAAGATCTATCCTTTAGGTGCATGTTCAGTCATTTAATGTCACCTGACAATTGATTCCTCATGGCAAATTCTATGCTTGAGTGAGAATGTAAGGAAGGATGGACACTGCACACTGCTAGGTGATGAGAACTTGTACGTGTTTACCTTGAACAGATTCAGTGCAGGGTTGAAGACCTTTTTGATGATCTCTTCTAAGAACTCCTTGAAGACACCGTCCTGGTCAATACCAGCCTCGTCCACACCCAGGTCGTTGACAAACTTCACACGGATCACTCCTTTGATGGAGTTGACTGGTAATCGCCGGAGCTGGTCGTACCCGTCCTGGAGGAGGTGAAGAGACAAGCTTCAGATTAAGGATGCACTCCTGGATATCTGGCTGAATGGTGTACAGTAAGGACTCCACCATCACCACACAAGGACCCAGAAGGTGAGACTTAACTTTTGGCTAAACAGCAGACACAGATCTTAAAACTGCTATTTTCACTACTATGTACATAATATCTCAAAATGAATCATTTTCTGTACAAGGGACAACATACTATTATGACCCTGTGGTCGTATATATATATATATAAAATATCTTTTCCTTGTGGCTTGTGGCTCCCTTGTTCATTCTTATGTTGCAGATTGCCTCTTTGCCAGTTTGCTGATTGCCGGTGCAGCTTAATTGACCAATTGCAGTCATTGGATGTTTCGGGCTACTGGCCCTTTAAAAGTTCAGCCATGACGTCAGCAGAGGCGCGCTCTTCCGACTTTCTTTGAGACGCCCGTCACGCCACTCCATGCCACCTTCGGGCCGAGCCTCGGGCCAGAGTTGTTTTTTGTTCTGCCGCTTCAGCCACTCCCGGGGTGAGAGGCCGGGAAGTGAACTGAAGCCTGTTCAGGTCTACTTTGGAGGCCTGGTGATTTTTCCTGCGTTTGCCCGTACTTTTTTGTTAACCTTAAAATTGAGCCTTAGTTTCCTAAGTTATTCTATTTTTGTTATTAATACATATAATTAACTTTATATCTTTTGTCTGCCTGTTATTGCTCTTTGTTATTTCCCTAAGCCCTAAACAAGGGACATAACAATACTTGTACAATACAATATATTATACACCTGTGAAATGTATCTTTACTACAGTATTACTGTTGTAATAATATGGATTCATTGTCTCATCACAGCTGTAACTGGTGACTTTGGATGTGCCTGTGCCCTTTGGATATGTCTGTGCCACCCCTCATTTACATGTTTAAAAATCAATATTAATACAAAAAAAATCGCAAAAAAGTATTTCAAAAGAATTCCTGGTGCATTACTATGTTGGCAGTTTGGTATTAAACATGTGAGTGCTGAGACAAGGCTGGGGTGCAGTGTAGTGGCCTGCACGTGTTGAGGGGCTGCCCTCCGTACCTCCAGCATGCGTGAGCGGCGGATGGTGATGTGCGTGACGTGCGGGGAGGCCTGGCTCGTCTCCACCAGGCCCAGCGTCTCCTTCTCTTTCATCACGATGTTCCGGAACAGCAGCACCCGCTGAGAACACAGCCACAATGAAACCAGTTAAGTGACTTTATTTGTCCTGAAGGACTTTTTTTCCACTGCATTTCATCCCATCCAGGGGTAGGTAATGACGCGACGCGACACACGCACGCGACGACGCGCACGCGACGCACGACGACGCGCGCACACACACACACACACACTAGCAGTAGTGAGCTCACCAGCTGCCAGCATATTGTCTTGTATAATTTAAAGTTAAATTTAGAGTGGCCTCTACAGTCTCTGTAACATAAACATAACTGTTAGCCGAAGAACTCACATTCGTGGATCAGCATCATCATCAACTGCTTTTTGTGGTTATTTGTTTTTATATCATCACAATCATACGGAAAAAAACAAAAAGTGTTATTTCAAGAGACTAGGCTGGGGCATGCTGTGAGAGGGAGTGCCGGTCAGTGGCGTGAGAGTGGGCGCTCGTACGTTTTTGTGCGGGATGACGTGCGGGATGTACTGCAGTAGCAGCTGGGCCCTCTTCTTGCCCTTCTCCAGCTCCTGGAACAGCAGACTGGGCTTCAGGTCCCTGACACAGAGGAGAGAAGGGAGGGGAGGACAACTATGAGACAAAGATATACAGTAAGCCTGCAGGAAAAGGAAATGAATTCCTAGTGTGCACAAGTAGAGATTAAATGAGCGTGCCATAACTGTCAACAAAATGGGGTGTACATATTTTTGAACAGTCACTTCATGGAGACTTTGAAGACAAGGGAGATTTGTTTGTATGTCTTAGTGTGTGTGTGTGTGTGTGTGTATGTGTGTGTGTGTGTTTATGTTTGTGTTTGTGTGTGTGTGTTTTCCTCACTTGCGGAGCCAGTGGTCATCTGGAGAGAATCTCCGTCTGCAGTCTCGCTCGTAAAGGACCATTAGCCAGCCATGGACGCTATGGAACAGATCTAGCTTCTCACCTTTGGCATTCTCTACAAAGCAGAAAAGAGAGCACAAACACATACAGATACCCAGAACAGTCAGGAACACATGCCCACGCCATCACTGTTTCTATGTTGAGATAGTCATTCATTGGAGAATTAATATTAATTGTTGGAGTAAAGTTGATAGTTTGAGTGTGTGAAACTCACCAAGGAGGCCGTCCCAAATCATCTTGTAGACAAATGTATTGAGAAACGAGGAAATGGTGACAAGCTCCTCTATTTTGAACGATATTTGCTCTTCATAGACTTCAATGTCATCTAGGATCCTGTAATGCACATTGAAATGATAATGTTTGCGTTACACAAGAGAGAATGTTCATGTTACTGACCATTCATCTGCAAACAGCAAATAGCTGCAAATGTGAATGAAAAGTTAAGGTGCAGCTAGGTGTATTTATAAGGCAGGTGTGTGTAAGAGTGTGTGTGTGTGTGTGTGTGTGTGTGACCTACGTGATGAGGTGGCGTGAGCAGTCGCAGAAGAGCATGAGCATGGCGAGCAGCTGCTTGGACTCCTCCGTGTCGTTGTTGAGGCACTCTAGGAAGAGTTTGAGCCCGCCCTGTGGCCCCAGCTCACAGATGAAGGCCCACAGCTTGGGCAGCAGGTCGTCCAGATAGGTCAGGCCTGCATGCACAAACACACACAAGGATGCATGAGGCGTGTGTCTGATGTGTTGCATTGTTTATTTTTCAGAACATTTGTTTGTTTGTCACACATACAAGTACATGAATAAACGATGCAAGTTAAATTAATATAAGTAAATTATGAATAGACAGTGAACATTCATAATGATTAGGAATGATCAATAATTATGAACACTGAATATCAATGACAGACTCCATCCCAATCTTTAGGGGGAGAGCACCATACATATCTGAACATTTGTATCATTAGTTTGCGCTAACATTTGTTTGATTGTCATATATGCCCAAACATACAGGTCCATGGCTATGTTGTGGGACTGACCGGTGAGGATCTGCAGGCGGATCTGGGTGAGGGTGGTCAGGGCGGTCTGGTACAGCACACAGATGCTGCACACCTTCTGCACCTCGACCGAGTCCACGCGCTTCCCGCCCACTGGCTTCAGGATGTTCCGCACCGATGCCGACTTCTGGAATGCCCGTTTGAACAGGTCTGCAGGGCAGAGGGAGAAAGAGAGAGCCAACTTAGGGAGCTGCTTCTTCACCACAACAGACGTGTGGAAGGGAGGGCTATCACCCTGACGACAGCTCTTACTGGTAAGGCAACAGCAATGCCAAACTCACAACAGGACAAACTATTGTTAAATAGCTGTTAAATGATCACTGATGATTATAAATATTTAAAGTAAACACATGCTTTCATTCATTCAACCTTTATTTATTCTCGGAAGTTCATTGTAATAAGTAAACACATGGTTTCATCTGTTTCATTCATTGCATGTGAAACAACTTGCTTCTGCAAATTAGTGGCACAAGTAACTTTCTAGCTTTTTGAAGCAGATATCTGACATCTGAGACACACATCAGCAGAAATAACCAAGCCCATGGGTCCTCTATTAGTCCAGCCAGCAACCATGAGCTACTGTACTACCTGTTTTTGTAGGTGAATACTGTAAATGTGATGAACTAAGGATCATAGAGGACCAGTGTCTCACACATTCATTCATTCATTCAACCTTTATTTATTCTCGGAAGTATACATTATAATAAGTATAGACATGCTTTCAACTGCCATTCAATTTGGTGTCATTCTTTGAAGCTCACAGGTCTTCGGTACATTGTACTCACTCTTGACCGGCAGGTTGTTCTGCGACGCGCTTGGTTGAGGTGGGGGAGGAGGGGTGGGCTCCTGGGCCTCCAGCTTCTTGCTGAGCACGTCGCAGAAGAGTGTGCGGATGATGAGCACGCCCCACAGGTACTGCAGCTGCCGTGTCACCAGGGGCATGGATTCGTTCAGACTACACGGGTCAAACAGCAGAGACAGGAAGAGGACATCACTCAGCATCATAGAGCCACTCATGGGCAAAAAGGGGTCTACTTTCCCCATAATCGTTTATAATTTTCCCATTCAGAGAGATGGTTAATCAATATCCGTAGTCCTCAAGGAGCTACACAGATACTTGTGGCCTGAGAAATATACACCCCCTGCATGTAGTGCTTATCCACCAGATCCTACGCACAAGCAGATGTGAATGGACATGGATTTGACATAATAACTGACGTGTACTGAAGGTCCTTATTTGGACTGACTGGACACCTCTCAGATCTGACTGGTTTGATGTTAGTGAAGGCCTTCTCTGTCCCCCGAGGCAGCCAGAGATTGGATTTGTTCACACAGATTGACGTCATACAATGTAGGAATTCCACTTCTCGTCATTTGCCAACGTACTGGGTTCTTATTTAGCACTAAGGGGGTACCCAATTTGTCTAAAACCAAGAAAATGGGTCACGCTCCTACCCACTACAACAACATTACATAGTGCAATACCAGAGTTTCCGGATGCACGTCGACAATGTCAGATACTCCATTTCCCTTATTCCAAGTCACTGTGGCATCCAAATGAGCTTGAAAGACCTACATTGTGTTGCATTAAAGCATGCTTCACTGGCCTCTTCACTGACCTCTTTCTGGGAAAAACAGGCAATGACCATGTCCTTTTCAGGTCATGCTATTTGCAACGATTTGTTTACCCAGACTGTTGACAAATTGATGATATTTTATAATAAGTATTACTACCCTGACATTGTTTTTTGCTACCCACATATAAGAACCATAATGACAGTATAATAATGATAGTTAAGTCTTTGTTCAGAACTGACCCGTAATCCACAGTCTGGGAGAACCATCCCAATACGGGGTGCCAGTGTGTGAGGTTGGACTTCTTCTGAGACACGTATCTCTGGCAGTACGACAGCATGTCCGTCAGGTCCTTCACAAAGTGGTTGGCCTCCTCCTCCAGCACCTTCTCATTCAGGAAACCCAGGTGAATAAGGTTACCTGTAAGAACATCAACAATGTGCTTAGAATCAACACAGAAGAAGGGCACATCTAAACACACCTGGGTGAAATTGTAATAGGCTTTGCAAAGAACAAGGGGTTTAAACAATGCATGTGAAACAACCTGCTTCTGCAAATTGGTGGAACATGAGCCCTGTAACTTTCTAGCTTTCTGAAGCGGATATCTGACATCTGAGACACACATCAGCAGAAATAACCAAGCCTGTGGGTCCTCTATTAGTCCATCCAGCAACATCCAGCATTAGTCCATGAGCTACTACCTGTTTTTGTAGGTGAATACTGTAAATGTGATGGACTAACGATCATAGAGGACCTGTCTCTCACACATTCATTCAACCTTTCTTTATTCTCAGAAGTTCATTGAGGGAAGTCCTCATTTTCAGTGATGCAGAGATTTAAATAACAATGAAATAACAAAAGAAATAGTAAACAATAGTTTTAGTGAGTGTATGCCTACAAATAAACAAAAACAAGACTGCACAAACACACACCCTACCTAGTAAGCACAGTGTGTGACTTCCCTCCAGGCAGACACAGATATCAAGGCACTGTTCCTCTCGACTCAAGAACAAGATGAACTTCCTCAGGAGGTCATGAGTCTGGATAGTGGCCATGCACTAATGAGAGAATACAGTATAGTCACCAGGCATGTAATACTCACGTTTCATTAGGTCAGTCATCCTTTGTACAGAACAAAATATGTGTGTGTGTGAGAAGAGTTAGATTTCACAGATATTGAGTTGCGTACAGACCACCCAACTCTGTTCAATCATTCACCCCTAAATAACAGAAAATCCTACACATAAAACTGATCAGTTATATTATAAACTAGGTTTAATGACTGTTGTCCAACTACCCACTGATTCTATTTTATTTTAAAACACTCCCCTAGTCATAAGACCCAAGGGCAGTTGTGTGTAGTTCAGAGGGGCGTCGGTAATGAAAGTACCTCAGGGGTTAGTGTGTTGAGGTGAGAAATGACTGCTGGAACAGACATGATGTGGATGAGGAAGGACCTCAGCAGGTTATCTGAGAAGTGTGCAGCGATCACAGGTCTGAAATAAGAAAAAGGGTACATTACTGTACATCTACCTATATAAGTATAAGTATATACTCTTTTGATCCCGTGAGGGAAATTTGGTCTCTGCATTTATCCCAATCCGTGAATTAGTGAAACACTCAACACCTAGTGAACACAGTGAGGTGAAGCACACTAATCCTGTTGCAGTGAGCTGTCTGCTACAGCGGCGCTCGGGGAGCAGTGAGGTGTTAGGTGCCTTGCTCAAGGGCACTTCAGCCGTTCCTACTGGTCGGGGTTCGAACCGGCAACCCTCTGGTTATAAGTCCGAAGCGTTAACCAGTAGGCCACGGCTGCCCCCAAAAGCATTGCTTCCTTCAAGCCGGAGCTCGAACCTGGCTACATACATATGGCAGCAAAGACTGAATGTTGACAGTCTTACCTGAGGGAGAGTGTAAATATGGCTGTTAACATGCTCTTGGTCAGAGAGGGCCTGGATCTTGCCAATCCATTTGTGAGCAAAATCTATGGGAAATTAAAAATATCATGTCACATCAGCATATTGACCAATTTTGAAAACCAATGAGAAAAGCAATACATCCAAAGTACTGCTGAACTGTAACTGGCCATGTCTATGTTTCTTTAACACACATAAAACTTACACTTAAAACATTGTAAAAGATATGCGCTATTATGTCTCTATCTCCTAAATCACAACAGAAAATTGAAAAAAAAAAATCTAAGGGACTGATATGAAGATATACCTGCAACACGGAGTAAAATCCCTTCTGGTTGAGATGGCCCATGATGTTCTCACACATTCTATTCAGGGCCGGTTTCAATGGTTCTCCTAGTAAGGGTGACAAAGAAAAAGTTCAATACCAGTCTCTCCTTATGGAAACCATGAAGCATGATGCCTATTACTGCTTGCACTCACCTTTCCCTTTCACAATCTTCCAGGTAGCAGTGTCAGTGAATGTGATGAGCATAGTGAGGTGTAGTGTCACCAGCTTACTGTCCTGCATTATGTCAGGCTGTGTGTAGGCCATGAGAGAGACCGTAAGAGAAAGGGATGGAGAAGGGAGAAAGCAAGAGATAAATCGGGAGAGAAAGAGGAGAGGACAACAATGATTATTTAAAGACATTTAGCCTGAAAAAAGCTGATGACTAAGTTTGGAGTTTGTCCTAGTTTAAAAAAAATAACTGCACTGTCAGCATCACTGCTATCAAAAAATGATCATTGAAAAACACACAGCAGCAAGATGGTAACGTGTGGTCGGCTGAATAAGACTGACTGACCAACCTTTAGTTTTTTTGAGGAACTCGCAGCACATCCACAGGACATCTTTAATTTGCTTGAGCCAGGGGATGGTGAGGTCTTTGGACAGGGCCAAGGACACATACCACACCTATGCACATTAACAACAAACAAGATACATCAGCAAGAGCTTCAGAATACAGAGGGTGGAGTGATCAGGGATTTTATTTTTATCAACTTACTTTAGGTTCATTGTCAACTTCCATGCTGCTGAGAATGGCACGGCAGAGCTTCTCAAAGCGCTGTATGAGATTGATTTAAAAAAAAGAGAAGGATAACAACAACTAAATGAGTATACTACGTTAAATTGAATCTCCTGCAGTAATATCTGTGCATTCGGAAATTAATTGAAACTGTATAAAATTCAAATTTCCAAGTTTACCAATTTGTCATCCTTGCCACAGATGAACAATAACTTCCGTGCAATCTTAAATATGGATAATGCATTTCTCTTCGTTGTGCCCGCCTCGCTGGCAGCAAAAAACTCATCAACTTCTTTTCTGCAAGAAAATCAGAGAAGACACATGGTGAACAGACAGTAGAGAGTCTGTTCAGGCCTGGGCCTCTTTATCATGACTAAATTGAATAAGAAGTCCACAAATCAATACAAAGCTCTTGGTTTACAGTTATGCTGCTTAGCCCTTTTCTCCTGACATTATCAGAAGTCTTTGCCAAACAGCAGGTTTACTCGTGTAGTGAATGACAGACCTGATTTCTTTCTGCAATGCACAGCGACAGAGGAACCTCCTGACCAGCGCCTGCATGAGAGTGGCAGCTCTCTCCTTCTCTTTGTAACCTTTCCTCTCCTCCCTCAGCTGCCGGGCTTTGTCCAAGAACTGGGTCTTGGAGGTCTGGGTTGCAGTGAACATGTTTCTGACCCTGGTCAAAGACAAGAGTTCAGATTTCAGATTCAGGGTCATATGATCCATTATGTGGATGATCCATTATTATCAGCATTCTTAAGTTATAAGCAAAGAGGAGTGATTTTAACTACTGGTATTTCAATTTCGTTGTTGAAAAAGGTGAGGCAAGTCATTAAGTTACTCTACACAAGTAAAGATAGCAGTATCAGTATTATGAAGTAGTATTACCTCTGCCTGCCTTGATCTTAAGTCACCCACTGTAAAACAGCTGGCAACGCAGACTTGATACTTACGTGTAAGACTATTGGGTACTTCGGCTCTATGTTCACACTTCACTGGATCCCTTTTCTAGTGCATTGCTGTTCCTTCATGAATTCACCTCCTCATCTATCTCCAATACAATAGTCCAATAACATCGGTGTCAACTCTGCAAAGGAGACATGTTGTCTAAGAACACTTCGGAATGACATTGCATGAAATTACACCACAAATAGGCTACATCGCATGATGCCAGTTAAATATTACTTTAGAGCTCGACTTATCAGCTTATAATGACTAACGTTACTCTGGCAATAACTAACTTTGGCTAAAAACATCAGGAAAGAGCTGCTAACATTTAGCAACACCACAGCTTAATTACCCAATATTTCTGTCCTTGTGAAGCTGAATGACATAAAAATAGTATGTCCAAGTGTTTTCGATAGCTGTCTGCAAGCAAATACTGCCAAGCCTCACAAAATAGTGTTAGCTGGCTACTTCACGTTAGCTTAGCATTCTTGTCAATGTTTTTGTGGTGATCTAGCTGTCGACCAAGCTATTTAGCCGGATAGCCTCCTTGCAAGGATATCTTTAGTTTGTTTGTTACAGGGTTTTGTTTATATTACAGTTACTGACAGTCAGAAGTAAATACAATTCAAGGACATGTAAAGCCAAACGACTAAGAGCACGAGCACTGAGCGAGGCAGAAAGTAGTTAAAAAATGTAAACAAAGACAGCTTCTTACTGCGACTGCAGCGATTAATCTCCCATTGTCACTTGAAAACTCTTCCGGAGGAAACATTTCACCTTTTTCGAGGTTTTTCGATTTGTTTAATTAAACGGAACATGAGATTCAACACAGTATTTTATTGGAGAATAACTATACACCGAGGTGTCATAGCCAGCAATTCTAAACCCTTTTCAGTAATTGTGGGGGACCAAATAGTAGGTACACTTCTGCAGCCCGGAAAGAGATGCTACTGAGTGGCAATGTTGTTACATGTTCAACCGGTAGAGGGCCGCTCGTGTAGAATTGGCATGGACCCAGCTGTTCATCACTCATCTTACTGTCCTTTGTAACACTATGTAGCTCACTTTTATATCTATCTAGGCTTATATTTTGAGTTATTTAATGCTCATATATTTCTGCCAAAAGTTACAAGGAACATAACATTAGTTATGTGCCAGTGAAAGACTGGCATACAGTGTTTAAAATCAAGAAATGATCTGATAAGCAAACAAGTTTTGGGATAAACTTCACAGTTAGCCTGTGGCTCCTGTTGAAGCATTCACTTCACACTGATGGGAGACCAGTGCCCTTTACCTTATCATTGACCTTGACCATTTCAGACTTGTTAATGTCTAAAAAAAAAGTGTGGGCTTATATATATAAAAAAAAACTGTTCTTTGCTACAATTGCAATGTCTTAGAAAACAGTAACAGCAAGCATGTTTCACAGTTTATTGCCTTCATTAAAAACCACTGAAGAAAAGGGCAAATGAATCCATAAACTTTATTTTATTATGATTGTTTTCATCATTTGCACTGAACATCTTGGAATCATTGAATAGATGGAGCACAAGGCAACACATACTGTTCACATATTGATTAGCCACATTCTTTTTGTCATCTTTTATAAATAGATATCCGTAGTGAATACATTTAAATAATGTGAAATTGGCACCATCATACCAAGTAGTACTTTTAAACAATACTCTGACTGAGGGGTAATAAACATCACTTACATTTTTATATTCATTTTTTTTTACTAATCCCATTTGGATTATGCTCATCACTGTAATGTATAAAATTTATGTAACCACTGAAAACAATTACAAAAATGCATAGTAATGGAACAGTATCAGTGACCAGATCAAAACATCCAAGGTCTCAAGAAAAAAGTTAAAACAAATGTCCATGATTATTACTTCCGAGCTTCAGACATTGTTAAGATTAGGAATGTACATAACTGAACTCATACTGTATTTCTTAAGTTCAGTTTGGATGGCCAATGGTCAAAATGCACATAGATAAATGTATCCAGTAGTCAGCGTCAGTAGATGTACCGAACATGTGTCTTCTTGATTCTCAAGTCTAATAATGCCTAGTGGCTATCACCATCTGATGTGAATACACTGTCATGTATGTATTTAAATCTGGATTTATCAATTTAAGGACTGAAACAAATAACAAGGTGGCAAGGCGCTGTGTGAGGCTGATAATGTGGTCACAAAATACTATGCAATTTTCTTACAAAATTACTGAAAGTATCCTGGTGTAAAAAAGCAAGTCATGGCTAAATGGTTCATACTGTTTCCAAAATAATCCCAGCAATATCTTGCATTTGCTTAGACTATTCCGTATTTTAACAACATTTCATTTATCTGTACCGATTAACCTCATAATACAACATAATACAAAAACACAGATACATGTATGAACAAACAGCCCAACCTTGGCACATAACATCACAATATTAGGCCATCAGGCCAACCAACTGTGAGTAGACACAAATATTAAGTTGCATGTTAATGTATAACAGTATAATATCCATTAAGCTATAAATGTAACATTTGAAATGTGCACTAAAATGTTAACATTTGAAATGTTTTGAAAGCTTGGTGCTGGCCCGGTAAGTATATCAGCCATTGTCTCATTTTGACAAAGGGTAAGAAAGAGGGATGGACAACTAACTGTTCTATGTGTATCTTTGTTTAGCACTGGGAGTCTGGGACATTTGTTTATTTCAAATGAGCTTTTCATAAGATGTTAATAATTCATGTTGACACAAGGCTTAGATGACCCCATTAATTCCTGGCATAAATAGTTCAAAGGCTAAAGTGAAAAAAAATTCTGCATAAAAAAAAAAGTGGTTATTATGTAAACTATTGTAACTCAGTAGGTCTGAGTGGTGGGATCTTGACATCTTCACAACCACATAAGGCAAAGTAACAACCGTTCTGATGCCTACATACAATACATCATTGGTCCATAGCAATTGACTGAGAAGGAGAAAAGGAGATCCGAGTCCATTCTCAGATCACTAAAATCAGTTAAGTATTGGATAAATTCAATTTGAACATTTTTGTGCATTATAATTTGGAAAAAAAGCACAGTGGAATTTCCCACATTTTGCAAAACAAAACAATACATGAGTAGTCTTGTCATGTCTTGCTAACTGCATTCCCTGTGGGCACAGGAAGCACTACAGAACCAGAAAAGTGCTGGATTTACGAACCAATCTGTGGAAGCCCTCTCTGCTGGTTTGGAATCTTAAGTACAGTACTTTCTTTAAAAAGAAATAGAGCTCTCGCAAATGGCACAGTCTGCGATGACACAACCTTTGCAACAAGGAAGAGCAGAAGCACAACTGTAGTGCTCCGACACTTCACTGGCTTTGCAGCCACTCAACTCGCAATTCGGCCACTTCTTTCCCGTACCAGTCATGGAGTTTGGAGAAGCACCCTGTTTCCGGGGAGAAGGGGCTCTCCAGTGACCCCTGGGCTGACCCCGAGCCTCCCCTCCGCCGCGGCGGCACCGGCGGGGGTCTAAAGCCATCACCCCTCGAGCTCCCATCGGCATCCCAGACCACGCCCAGTGTTTCGGGGACCCCGTTGGTCAAGGCGGACGGCTTGCTCCACGCCACGCCGTTCTCCTTGGCATGACCAGTCTGCGGCTGCGCGTCCTCTGGCTGGCTAAGTGCTAAGGCGGCTGGCACAGCAGCTCCAGCAGTGGGGCCCTGGGGTTGAGACGTAGAGGACGCTGCGAGAGCGCCGCCTGTTGAGGACCCAGTTGATTTGGGCCGTGGTGATGGCTGCTGCTGCTGCTGCTGTTGTTGTTGTTGTTGTCTCCTGGTGCCCTTGGCCTTGCCCTGCATCCCTCGGGCCCCCTCCTGAAGCTCCTCCAGCTGTTTTTCTAACTCGCGCACCACCAGCCGCATGTAGTCGAAGCTGGCCCGCGACAGTGCCTTCACCCATGACTCCATGCCCGCCTGGCTCTCGGCGGCCATCTTGTAGACACGGGCCCTGGCGCAGTCAAACTTGACGGCGAAGGCAAACTCCTCGGCCGACTCGCACAGCTCCACCGTGCAGCCTTCGAGCACAATGACGCCGATGGGCTCCTTGCTCTCACGCTCCTCGAAGTAGAACAGCATGTTGCCCTTGAGGACGAACCAGCGTCGGTGGTAGGCCGTGTTTCGCTCCCCCTTCTTGAAGAGGAAGCCGGTCTTGTCCGGGGGAGAGTCACACGTTGCATAGTGAGCCACGCTGCGTTCGTTCAGCTTCATGGTTGCATGGCCTGAGAGGAGCTAGTGATGTGGACGAAAACACAGTCATTAAAGACACAAGTTAACTCCGCAGTTAAGTTCCTGATTTGATCTGCTGATCTGCTATATTTTTTCTGATATGGTTTGTGAGGAGTGGCTGATGAGATATTTCAGTTGATGTTTTACTGTAGCTGTCCAAAACACAAAACAGAATGAATTGAGGAAATGTAAAAGCAATTGTTGCATGATGAACAGGTGTATTTCCTCGTCCTACTGGTGTAGTTCCATGTTTTCATGAAATGGTAGACACAGAACCACCATGAATATCACTGATATGGTAGCTCCTCGTGATCTAACAGACATGGTTATAATTACCATCAAGCACCATTGTCTTAAAAATGGTTTAATGACAAAAAGCAATAAACGAAGGTCCAATGTATCAGTACAACTTGTGACTAAACACTTGCAATACAGCAGCTTCCATCTAGCTAAATTTCAGCAGTGAACACACTCACCAATATTTCAAATCCTTTGGAGGACCTTCTTAAGTCTGTGGAATGGCTTGCCTTCACTACATCTCACAACACCGGAGCTTGCCATACCACATCACTGAATGTTTACTGTGTTAAAGGAAAAATTATAAAATGAGGAAATTGGAAACATTTAGGAGTGGGTGACAGAGTGAATGAGACGACTGACTGACAATGACTGACAGACAATGACTCATACATACATACATACATCAACTAAAAGAAGAAAACTTTGAAAAGTGGCTCAAGAAAAGGGCAACTGACAGAAATAAACAAGTTGTTTTGGAAGTAAACCAACACGAATGACTAAATGGATTTTTCTGGTATGTAGTCAAAATGGAAAGGGCATGTGATATCCCAAAATACAGGAGAGGTTTCATTGCGAAAAGTACGCCTTGTTTACCCTGACATTCATTCCTCCCTACTTACTATGGCACAAAGCCAACTTAAACAGTTGCTCACCAAGAGTATAGGTCGTCTCAGTCTGCATAAGATCATATCCCAAAATCAACTTCAATAATGAACATAGAATATTCTATAGACTAGGTTACATCTTAGGAGACTTAAATGTTAATTAAATTAGTGTCGCCGATCGTTCATATTCTGATTGTTCATTAATATTTATCTTGATATCCACTTACTTATCCAGTCAATTTTGTGTGAAAGTGTGAATTATGACAGCAGACAACAAAACTGTCTGCAATTGTTGTGATGCTGGGTGGGTGCAGCAGCATCGTCAATTAGCTACATAGCTAGCATTTGGTTCCAAAACAGCTGTAGTCTACAGAATAAGTCGCTCACACAATGTTGCCAGTAAAAACAACTGTTCGAGGAATGTTGGATCAATTGGCACACAAGGAAATGGCGGTATAGTTTGATGTTGAGCGAGTTTGCCCGGGTAAGCAGTCTAACGTTAGCAGCTACCCGACGAATTCATAGGATTTAGGAGGAGGACCGTTCGCTGAAATTGTGAATTGTGAGCGTCAGCACATTCTCAATACTTATACAGCCTGCTTTCGATATAACAGTATATATGTCTTGTGTGTATTCACAATGTACACTTAACTTTTAACATGACAGATATACAGTCATGTCGCTATTTCAAAAACTTACCGTCAATTTAAGACGTTTTCCGCCGTCTCCTTTCTTCTTCATTCTTTCCTTTCCTTTTCCCTCTGGTCTGGTCACGTGCTACAATGGAATCTTCATGCGTCCAATCCGAAGTGCCAGACATCTGTCTGTGCCAACGTGGGGCACGGAATCCTTGAAAGGCTTAGGCCTATTATCGTGCTGGATTATTTTTTTTGTTGTAGACTTTTTACATAGACTTGTGAAAACTATTAGCAGAATAATTTGTTACACACATCTCTGTGATGTACGCCACTCTCTTGTGATGCAGTGATAGCCTACCTTTCTATTGTTGATAGATAATGTTGATGGCTTGCTGCAAACTTACCATTGTTGTCGGAATGTTGTTGGTGGAAAGTTTCAGTAAACGCAGTGTAGGCTACCTTCCTGTTGTTATATGTGGCAATTTTGTGACCTTTTAGAGAATATGAGGTGTGGCTTTGCTTACTTTGTAGCAAACTGACAAATTAGTGTTGCCAGAATGTTTTGGACATAATGTGGTCAAATGACCCCTGATGTGTCAAACCAGCAGCAAATCACAAAAATAACACATGCAAACAAACAAAACACATGAAAATAACAACAAAACATAAGCCTATGCAAATGCACAAAAACAAGCGCAAATCAGTAAGTAAATATTGTTAATATCAAAGCATGAGAACAAGAACAGCAAACGCTGATTGATGCCTGATATGGAATAAGTCAGGCCTCTGCTAAGCTTTCTACCAGAGAGCGTGGAGAAGTGAAGACAAGTAGAGTCAAATTAGATGACATGTGGCCTCTTATTTTAATGCCCTTAGTCTTTCACAATATCCTAAATAAACAATAAGCAGAAGGTAACATTATCTCCCTTGACTTTTACAAGAGCTTGCAAGACACGAACATTCGAGGAAATACCAAGTCAGCAAGGGGGCATTTCACCAGGCAGGGTGGAGGCTACAGTATGATTTTTAAACAAAACAATATGAAAGAAATTAGGATAGGCTCTCGTGGGGACCCCTTAAAGTGTAACCTTCTGCTCCTTGTTTACTTGGCCTTGTTGAATGAGTTGTGTTAGGCTTCATGCAGCATTGCATTTGTTTTTATGTTTTTTGTGTCTTTGACTTTTCTTTGATTCAGAATTTGCAGCGCATTCAAGTATTGGTTTTATCTATTTGAAAATGTTCCTAAATGCTGTGCATATGCTTCGAAAGTAAGTGTTTTCGCTAGGTACCCCAGGTAAAAAAAAATAATTAGGGATAAACTCTGGCTAAACCTATATGATAATAAATGGGCATCATATCGAAATCATCATATCATAATCGAAATCTAGCCTACAGTATAATAAATTATGGTTGGATGGATGATTGGATAAGCTATGGTTTCAAAAACACAAATAAATATCCAGCAAGTAAAGACAAGGTTTAGTTTTTAATATAAGAGACAAGAATGAGAAACACTCAAGAGGGTTACACGATGGTGCAAGAATGTCATCCTTAGATCCCAATATATTACTATACATCTATTCTGACTACACTATGTACATGACAGTCACATACATCCTACAGAGCGCAGAGATAGAACTATAGCTAAAGAAAAAGTAAGGTATGGAAAGAGCAGTCACTTATCTAAACAAACGCAAGCACACTGGGACACATTTTTCTCTCATACAGACACATATGCACACAGTTAACAAAGCGCCACTCACTGATTGCACACTAATATTAGTACTAATACTAATACTTAATACTAATAATGCTCAATAATTTGCATGCACGTATATGCCGATATTTAGACAGGGGATGCTTCTAGTTTCATTTTTTTATTAAATGCTCTACTGTTTTTATTTATTTAATTTTTTTAAATGGAGATGTGCATCTTGAACCACAGAACAGTTGTAAGTCATAGCTAAACTTTACAGAAGGCTGCACATGGGTTTGTTTCAGAGCAACCTGTCACTCAGCCATCAGGGATGACACCTTCAGTCAAAAGTGCTGAGACTGTGCATACTACTGAAACTACCAGCTGTTATCCACTTGAGAATAAGAACTAAAAATCCATCCCACGCTGCTGGGTCATTCTCACAAGGTCATCTTAACTCAACCCCCCCCCCCCCCCACACACACACACAGTACAAATACAAAACACTCACACAGCCACACGGTGTATGCACATTTGTATGTTCACATAATGCACTCCATAGCCTAACACTTCCTTCTCACTCTCACGTCATCTGCAACAGATGAGGAACAAAACAAAACAAAACAAAAAGGCTACGAAAACAAATCGCGAGAGAGAGAATAAACAAGGCTCTACTCAGTAATAACAGAGAAGACCACAGGCTCACTTCAGCAAATGCAACTGGGAGACTTTGAGTTTAGAGGTCAACCTGGCCCTGAGGTTTGCTGATCGGAATGCAATGCCAGGCACCAAACAGAAACGCATGCACACAAAAATTCCCTGACCCTTCTCTGCCTCTCAAAGTGGATCCCAGCGCTATTAGGAATGCTTCATTCACTATTCCAGATTGTGACACTTCCCAGCAGCCCTAACAACAATGTCTTTTATACCTTACGACAGCAAATTAGATACAGTAAAAATTAACTATAAAAATGATCATATTATGATAAAGATCACATAGCAAAACAACAATAGATGGAGGAAAAAAACACAGTCTCACATGTTTCTATAAATGTGAAATTGCTTTGAAACAATGATCACATGCACATCCAATTTGGCATAATTATTAAGGCTTAACATGAAACATGAGCACAAATGAATGAGCTTTTATAGTTAGAAAGGGCATACAAGCATACAGGGGAATAAGCATGTAAAGTAATATGTGCTTTGAATTGTTCAAACTCCCCCAAACCATGTGCCTTTTAAAGAGGTCCAGTAAAAACTGAGACCTCTCGAAATATCTGAACTACAATATGGACCATATGAAAATAACACATGCACAACGCACGTTCTGACAGTCTACTGCAGCGTACCCACTTGAGGGTGCTGAGCTTTGCTGAGGATTTATAGTGTCTTCCACAGACCAGCCTAACTGAACACTGAACACTGCACACTAAAAGTGCTGGTGGCAACAGCATGGGCCTATCTATTGGTACACCAACAGATGGTGCAAAGACGCATTAGACCTATGGTCTTATGCTATGCACAATGTAAAAAGAGTGAACAAGAATTAAGTGTGATGTGTGGAGCACTGATGGAACTAAGATGGCCAAGACAATTCCACCTCTTCATGTTTGGGTTAGGAGGGGGTGGAGTCCATACAGCCCATAATGCAGCCCATTCCAATTGGGGAGACAGTGCATTCCATTGCACATCAGTCCATTGTGGCTCTACAACCCTATTCTCCGTTAGGGCTTTCACTCTGCAATGACAGTAGTTCTGCTGGAGCTAGGAGCATAGATTGCCAGCCTAGCCTCATCCAAATTAACCTGCATAACATTCATATTCAGAGAATAAAAAAAAAACATACTATAAAACATAGAAAGATTATTAAGTCATACTCCAGTGTGGGGGTAGGTAAGGAACATGGGCAAAAGGAAAGAAACAAAATCACAGCAGTGCTTTACATTTTACAACCACAGGCCCTCCAGCTGTTGGTTCTCTGTTCCATCTAGCATTCAGTCTTCTTTTTCCCCTCTCCATTTCTTTCCTCCCCTCTCCTTTGGTATCAACTGAAATGATTCAGTTGTAACACTTGGATGTGAAAAGGTACAATTTATAGAAAACATATTACAGAGACAGACAAAATAAACATTAATCAAGTGTCCTTGGATTTAAGCATCAACAACGCAACGCAGATACCACAGCGAGTTGACGTCAAGTTCGCTTTTTTTCTCCCCCCTCCTTGTTGTTTAAAAAATGCTGGACGTCACTCGGGTCCACACACCCACATCCCACAGATGTCCTCTTGCGCTGCTGAAGCTACATCATTGCTGGACCGTCTCCTGATCCTCCCCCTTGCCTTCGGGAGTCCAGAGGATCCTTCACCGGAGACGGTGGGTTCTGGTGAATAGTCACGGGTTAGCATGTGGCCGCAAGGCTTGATAGATGCAGTTGAATGACGGCCGGTCACCGATATCTCGGCTCCAGCAATGCATCATCAACTCAAACAGAGAGGCCGGACAGAGTGGCGGGGCAGAGAGAAATATCTGGGGGAAAAAATACAAAAGATTTACAAAAATAAAACGAAGACAGTTCACCTTAAAATTGTAAAATGAACAGAATTATTTCATGAGTAGAAGTTGGGCTGGTCTGTGTACCTGTCTCCCCTGGTTCCTGAAGAACTCCCCAGTGTTTTCGATGACCTGTTCATCAGACAGAAGGCTGTACGGCTGCTCCTTGCACAAGGTGAAAATCTCCCAGAGCGTGACACCGAACGCCCACACATCACTGGCAGTGGTGAACTTCCCCTGGAGGTGGCGGACAACAGAAACACGCTAAAAGCCTCGCTAGACACATTCACACATAGGCTACAGAGATGCAGGGAGAACTGCTGCAAACACACAGGCAGCTGAGAAGCACGTGCAATACATCCACAGATGCATGTTTCCTCACTTGTTCGCCGAACTCACAGGCAAAGCGCAAAAAACTTGCCATCGGTAAAAAAACACAAACACACGCCCACAAACAAACACACAAAAACACAGACACAATCTCTATCTTTCCACCTAAACCAAGCTGACATGCAAACATAACACTCAACCCCCAAAACACACACACACACACACAGATCTCCACTCACCAGTAGAATACTTTCCCAAGCCATCCAGCGGATAGGCAGGACAGCCCGTCCTTGGATGCGGTAGTAGTCACTACTGTAGAGATTGCGGCTCATGCCAAAGTCGGCAATTTTGATGGTGAGTCGGCGATCCAGGAGACAGTTGCGAGTGGCAAGGTCCCGATGCACAAAGTTGAGAGAGGCCAGGTACTTCATGCCAGAGGCAATCTGCACTGACAGGTGCAAGAGGTCCGACGTGCTGTGGGGCACAGAAGAATGTGGGCAAGGAAGAGAAAGTTACCATTCTGCGCAGCTTTTCACATCAAAATGTAACATTGTAAGCAACTACCATCAGCAAGAAGTTTGTTTGAAGTTTGTTTGGTTCAGCCGAAGAACTTTTCTATAAAAAAAAGTTGTCTTTTAAGTTGTCACTGCCCACTGCAATACATCAATGCCAGGAGAGTTCTTCTTAAATGGAAAGCACTTTTGTACAACTCCGATTGATTTTAAATGTGCGTAAAAATGACTTAAATCAACCCCCTTATCTACGGCATTAAACCAAAGAAATCCAAATGTGCTTAATACCTCAATTACGTGTATTTATCAGTATGCCATTTCACCCCTAGATTGTAGATTATGTTTAGTTTGTAGATTATGTTGTTATTTTGGACCATTAGTTCCTAAAGTTATGGCCGGGGTCAGGAGCAGACCTGACAGAGGGTATGTTGTTGGCGTGGGTGAGCGTGCTCTCCATCTCCCTCTGGGAGAGGAACATGTTGAGGTCGCCGTTCTCCATGTACTCGGTGACCATGCAGAGCGGGTCCGAGCTCACACACACACACAGCAGCTGGATAATGTTGGGGTCGTTGAGTCGGGACATGATCTTAATCTCCTTCAGGAAGTCATTCCTGCCAACACCATGAGAGGACCATGATACGGTGAGTGAATAATCAGTAATGTGCAAATACTGCATATTAAATACAGTGGAAGTTAATGTCTCACCAAGGAATGGTCCATTCATTTATCATGTGATTTAAGATCAGATATCCAGTGATTTAAGTACTGTTAACAGGCACTGAATGCATTGTAACACTATGATTTACCATTAGGTGTAAATATGACACGTTTAAAAAAAAAAAAAAACAATGTTAATGTCACATCTATTGCTAAGATTCGCTTTACTAAAGCCAAAGAACCCAAAGGCTGACAGACCTGGCAGTACTGGTGGCGTCCGGTCTCAACTGCTTTACGGCCACCAACACTGGCCTGTCGTCCATCTCCGGCAGGGGGGCACCCTCTCCCAAAAACTCCAACAGCCCCTCCGCTTCACACAGGTGGACCTGAGGACACAGATATTCATCCCAATCACAGGTCAATGGCCAGGTTACACAGGGCTAAATTATGTGAGGCTCATTAAAGCAGGCATTCATAAAAGTGATTAATTAAAGACTTTGACTTTAAGAGAACAGAAAAGACAGGGGGAGTGCAGAACAATATCCTGCTGGTACATATTCCCAAGCAAGATCTCATTACTGTGTTTGTGAAACCCCTTGAGATCGTCATTACATAAATGTCTCTGGCTGAGCCAGCTGCAGAGGAGTTATAGGCTCCGAGTGACGACAAAGAGGTTCAGATTTAATATTCATTTTATTAGATACATTCTTATATCAGCTTGATATCTGTTATATGAGGTACTATCAACGTGAATGGGCAGGTCATCAAAAGTGCATGTGTGGGAGAGGATGATGTGTGTGTGTGTGTGTGTGTGTTTGTGTGTGTGTGTGTGTGACTGTGTGGGGGGTGGAGTTCTGTCCTCACCTCCCCAAACTGTCCCTCTCCCAGCTTCTCGCGAAAGATCAGTTGGTCCCGTGGGAACTCGGCCACAGAGATATCCTTGCGCGTGAGCGAGTCGACGGTCAGGGCAGGGACGGCGTACATGTTACTGCCGGTCACTCCCTGCAGGCTGACGATGTCCGTCTCTGCATAGTGGGGCACGCTGCTCTGGAAGCACTGGTGAGGAGTGCACTGGGTCACGTCAGGCTCTGCGTAGCCACCTCCAAAGCCTGCAAGAGAAGAGAGGGAGAGAGGGGGGGGGGAGAAACAGTGGGAAAAGGAGGGAAGATGTAGAAGGACAAAGGCAGAAGCAAATAAGAACAGAGAGAAAGACAGTGAGAGTTTATACAATTATTTTGGTGACAACATCCGATAAAAGTAACGACCATTTCTCCTATTAAACAATCATGATAGCTTCAACAAGTATTGCTAACGGAAAAGGATGATTTAACACACTAAAGAAGAAAAGACAGAGGATAGCAAGGTCTTACCATGAGACAGGGCATGTGTCATGCACTGAGGTTTCAGGAAGAGGTCAGAAACAGCATTACAAGCTAGAGGGCACGAGGGCCTGGGCGTGTGGCAGAGTACGGGATGGAGAGAGAAAAAAGGGAGAGAGAGAAACTCAAGCTTTTGTCAGCATGCACTGCATTCTTGTATGTCCTCTGAAACATTCCTGAGGGATTAGCAATTCAAATAAGTAAAGAAGAGGCAGAATGCAGAGACAAATCTGGCGCATTGTCCAGAAGTGTCTGCGGAGGGGGGGAAATATGCAGACAGGAAAGTGGCATCCATTCCAGACAAAGAATTCCATGCAGGCTCAAACATACTGTAAGACAACTAAGCTGGTTGTTTCGCTGACTTCAGTGCTATAATGGATTTCCAGACTGGTGCACTGTATATAGCCAATGTAGTGTAACATGGTGAACTGCAACTACATTCAGACTCTATACAGTACATGTGAAATATGCAGTCCAATACAAGGCTAGGCTCATCTACCACTATGAAGAACACAAAGGGGGGCATTTTTACAGTATCTTGACTGACATCTACCATTCCCACAACCACACCACAGTAAACTGAATTTTGTTATTAAAACATCCCTTCATGTTTACATGTCTAAATTTTTCAATTATCTTGACAGTGGTAAAAAGTCAAAATAAAGCAGAACATCTAAAAACAAACATAACATTTTCTGCCTTTGTCCCTACAGTGGTAACATTGGCACAAATGCTAGTGAACACCGCACATGAAGCAATGAAGCAATTTTTAAACACTAGTTTAAAAATTCCATTAGAAGAACTACTTCAGTTGACTAAGGATATTCAAATACACAACCTAAAAAGAGCTCATAGGAAGTTAGTTGTGTTCCAAGTAACAACTCTGTGAGTACAAGTCTAACTTTGATGTCCCTCAGTCTAGGGAGGAGCTTATGAAAAGCTGAGATGAGCCACTGGCTATATTTATCTGCGGAGCGGTTCCCCTTTCCTCACTCACCCGAGGCCTCAGCGCTCTGTGACACCTCCGGGAGTTTGTTCCTCAGCGCCGCCGGGTCCTGGTACTGTGGGTCCAGCAGGAAGACCCTCTCGTAGGGGGGGTCAGGTTGGGAGGCGCGCGGGGGCACCGGGGGTGTCTGCAGGATGATGGTGTCACTGCTGGAGGAGAGCCGGACTGTCACCTCCTCCTCCAGAATGCGTCGTGGAGCCTTATGGGATTAAAAACACAATGGCATTCAGAAGGCAAAGCTCTGCTGAACCTGAACATTAAGAGCAGTTTGTTTCTATGGTATTATTCAAACAACTTCAACCAACCCAAAAAGGCACATTACCCCGCTGCTCATCCAGCTACACTGGCTACCTGCCCGCAGCAAACATTGCACTGCCCGCATCAAATTCAAGTCTCTAACGCTTGCCTACAAAGTAGTCTCCAGTTCTGCTCCCACCTACTTGAATGCCCTCATCCAGGCATATTCTACCTCCCGACAATTGCGCTCATCAGACGAACGACGTCTAGCTCTGCCACCGGTACGCTCAGGCCAATCCAAACTTTTTTATCTGTTGTTCCTCATTGGTGGAACACACTACCAGTTCCAACTAGAGCAGGGACATCCCTCTCCATCTTCAAAAAATCCTGAAGACCCAGCTCTTCAGAGAATATCTACTCTCGTAGCATTACTTACACTTGCTATTTCTAGCACTTATCACCTGACTAGAACTGACACTTGACTGTATGGAAACAGCACTCACTGATGCACTAACTGTTTTAAATTGTTTTAGAATTGTTGGGAGAATTTTTTTAAAAAGTTTTAAATTGTTTACCATGTTGTAAGTTAAAAGGCGTTAAAAGGCGTCAGCCAAATGTAATGTAATGTAAAACATGTAATGTAATGTGTCATGCTTAAAATAAGTTTTGTTTTTACTGGTGCTGCCATTTCAAACTGACATCTGGACACTGAAATGTGTCCCTCTAACTGGGTGCCACCTGCAGGTTAATGCAAAATTGAATTTTATATGAAAATGTACACATGGTGAACCCATTAACCTCTCCTACACCCACCTTCTCCAACACCTTGCACACGTACTGACACCAGAGGATCAAGAAAATGATCACCACCAGCAGGAGGATGATGGTCACTAAGCAACCGATGAGAATGGAGGTGTTGCTTTCCTCAGGCGCGTTCGTCTTCTGCCACGGGGTCGTCACTACGCAGAGACACACAAGGGGACGGTCACACAGGAGCAGGACTTAAATAGACCACTCAAGTTTAAAGTAATTGGATAACCTCGGAGACACTGCAAGCAATTTAAACTGAGTCTAGTGAGAACTTCTATCAGGGTTGTCACTCTGAAATAGGCTGATCCTTCACCACCACTTTATTAAACCCATGATACCCAAATGGATGGACATTACTATTGTGCTGTCCAAAGGTATTTAGAGTGAAGTCAGCAAAAAAGAGATACTTTTTGTATTTGCTTTAAATGCCACCCAGTCCACTGGTGAGGGAATAGGTTTGGTCATTTACCAGTTTTCAGTGTGGTAGGCAAAGAGTTGGGATTCTTGGGCCAAGATGGTGTTGTAACAGTTGTGGTCTGGGTAGGGATCACATTCTGGGCTGAGGAGAGAAAGGACAGATCACCGATAGGAACCAAATTACTTTAGTGTCACAGTTCAATTCCACACGGACCGAAGCAATGACAATTTCACTGTAGGCCCGCTTGTCTAGTCGCGACAGTAGAAGTCAATTCCACATGTCACCGATTCTATGACGGTCCGTCTATACAGTATTATCATAGCATTCATTGTTTCTAGCTGAAAAACCTTTTAAAGTTTCTCCACAGAGACCTTATGGGAACTTATGGGAAATACTTTGTGCTATTCATTGTGCTATCAGCCTGGAATTGTATGTCCAGTGCTACATAGATTTACAAAAACAAAAACCCTTAGGATACTCTACTGACGGGCTTGTCTAAGCATGCATTAAGAGAGAAATACCTTCTAAATTGTGTGTGACCTTCTGTGCAACCTTACCAGACTGGAAGGAGATCTCGCTGAACATCATCCACGTGTCAGCAAAGTGGAATCGGCAGCGGATAGCTCTGCCCATGCGCCGGCCCAGGGGCACAGTTACGTAGCGGGCACTGGGGTTCCGGTCATCCAGGACGGTGCGGAACTCCTCTGGTTCCGGCTCCCAATGAGCGGCAATGAGCCGTGACTTAAACCAGCACTCCACGGAGGAGAAGATTTTCACCCCCCGAGAGAACATGTTGTTGCTATGTACCTGTGTGAGGGGAGGAAGAGATGTCGGTTGGACACTGATGGACCACAGACTCACACTCTTACTGACAAAAACAAAGTAATTCAAAAGTGTCTTTTTAAACTAACTTCCTTAGTCGATTATGAATTGTTTTCAGGATTATCCACATGCAAGTTCAGATCCCCTGATATAATAAGACAGTCAAACTCTATGCAAACAACTGATAGCAGTTCACCTAGCTCTTCAAGAAAAACTTTAGCTGAATGTTTTGGAGGCCTGTAAATTGAGGAGAATCTGAGGAGAAGACTTAATGCATGCACACAGATATTCAAATTAAGTAAAGTCACCGAATGACGACTGATTGCACTGAAAAGACGTCTTGAAAATTGTGGCTATCCCCCCACCTCTTTTATTTGCTCTGGTAGCACTCAAGAAACTGAAGTTTGGGGGAGCTGATTCGATGAGAATAGCAGCACTGTTTGCTTGATCTAACCATGTCTCAGTTAAAAGTAAAAAAATCAAGGTTGTGTGTGCAAATTAGATCATAAATTAAGAATGATTTGTTTGAAAGAGATCTGATATTTAGGAGTGCTAGTTTTGCTGTAAGTGTTGGGGAAATATGATCCATGGGGGAAATCTGAGGTTGATGTGGTACGGGTAGGAGATTGGACTGGTTTACCCTATAAGCTCGATGCATTTGTGTTCTATTTCTTGTCAATACAGGAATAGAGAATGTCATGGGCTTACTGGGTCCCGGCATGTTCTCAAAACTACTGTCAGTACCATTTATATTGCAGGGACCCTGAGAATATCATGCAATACAGTCATCATATAATTGTCCCCTGCTGCTGCCATCTGTATTTTCCACTGCACATTCCATGCTATATGCCGGCTGAGAAAATGAACTAAGAGGTGATCAGCACTTGTTTGTTAAGTGTGAACTTAGCACATGAGGATCTTCTGTAACATGAATAGTTTAATAAGCAAGCTTTGTGTTATGGTTCATGTTTTTGCCAATATTATGAAAGACATGTAAACCACAAAGAATGTAGTTAATAGCCCATCATGCCCTACCAAGCAGCCACTGTGGTCAAATCATGGAATGACAACAAAAATGTAAACAGAAAACACATAACTCTAAAGAACAGTGAAATATAGAAGTGAATATGGACATATAGTAGTTTTAAACATCCACCCTGTCTTCCTGACCTTCATGGAGGTGAAGTTCCTCTGCCTGTCGAACTCAAATGCCATCTCCACGTATCCAGGGCCCAGGCTGTCGTTCTTCCAGCCCACATAGTCGTATCCGTTCCACACGCTGTACTGACGGGTGGCCAGGAAGTCGTCTTGCCCGATCACGCCATCGGTCAACTGGCCCAGGCCTCCACTCAGTTTTCTGAGAAAAGGAGGATAAAATCAGTGATGCTTTTGGTGCTTATCATGGTGGCACAGAGTAGCATGTAGCAATAGAATCGGGTTTGCATGGCATGATCTGATCTGTTTGTGGTGTGGTTGTCTAATATTGTAGCCCAAAGCGAGGGAGAACACTGTGGCAGAGTAAACAGCTCTGTGTGTGTGTGTGTGTGTGTGTGTGTGTGTGTGTGTGTGTGTGTGTGTGTGTGTGTGTGACAGCAGCATGTGGCCACATACCTGCGTTCGAAGATGCCATCGTAAGTGGAGTCATTGAGCGTGGCAACGGAATATCCTGGGGCCATCATCACCTGACCCTCCGGAGCACTGTATGCTGTCAAACCATCTACAGGGAGCAAGTTAGGGGCAGAGGGTGACAGAAATAGAGAGAGAGAGAGTTACAAGGAGCAAATGAAAGAGGAAAAAAGGAGAGAGGGAGAGAGAGAGAGAGAGAGAGAGAGAGAGAGAATACTAGTGATTGAGTGAGAGAGTGAAACAAAGTGAAAGGGGGCACTAAGTTTGAGGTTCTGATAGACATTACACGCTCCAACAAAACAATTTCACTGGCTCCTAAAGGGGATATTTTTGTTTTGTCTATACTGAGTCTAATTACTTGGTGGCCACAGTTCCAACCCAAAGAATTGTGTAACAGTTTAATCATGTCATAACTCATAACAAATCATTCTGACTGAGTACACCGGGGGGCCACTAGAGGGCAGGTCTTATTCCTATGCATCACAGCCTCGACACCATAGCATGTGCCCATGGCAACACCAGAAACAAAGAAATCAGAAGCCAAAGAAACACGCAACATATTGAGTGACAGAAGATTTTAGGTGGATTAATGAAAAACCCCTCTCATTTTTCAGAAAAGAAATCTAAACTTTTCATAACAACTCTTTTAGAAGTAAGATATTGCATGTACTTCTTTAATTCAAACCAGTGACTACACTACCTTAATCAAAGAAGAAAAAAGTCTTTCTTGAGTTAAAGAATAGCAACATAGCAACATAGTTATTATGTTACAACGACATGTGTTACAGTCTCTGATTTATTTTCTTTGTGATTTTCTCTGCAATGGACATGATGTCATTATTTCAGCAAACACAAAAAACTTTCAACCCCCCCCCCCTTAAGTAAACATAGCACATATCTTAGAACCACTCTGACTGATGGAGAAAACAGAAAACAAATTGGTGCGGTCAGCCCTCACCAGTCCAAGGGCATCCGTAAAGTTCCACTCTCATACACACGGTGGTTGACACGATGGTGACAGGGATGACCCGGATGTAACGTGCGATAATGGGCGGGTGAAGATCTTTAATCACGGATGTGTAGGCGTTGTTATTGCCGTTGATCACCTAGCGAGAGGAAATGAAGCGAGAGTGACCTCAGCATGCTCATGAGTTAATATCACATCATAAATCTCTAATTGGGGGGAGCTGGACCGACTAATGGACCGCTGCACAAAAGAGCCCAGGAAACAGATGTTCAGCGGGAGGAAGGCAACACATTTCCAGACCTCTCCGCAGAGACTCTGGCAGGGCGCAGGTGGACTTTTAACGAAGAGTGCAAAATAGTCCAGCTTGGTTTTGTCTATTACTCGAGGGTATTGCAAAAAATAAACTATCTGGCCTACATGTTTATATTAAAATGTATGGCACACATGCTATACCATGTATTTGAGTAACTTTGTTCTTCAGAATAATATTCTTATATTATGTATCATGATTATATACAGTCTCTGATACAAATGTGTATTAAAATGTTTCCAATAGGTTATATGTACACTGGATAGACTTGATCATAGTGAAATTTGTTTTTACACATATATATTCTGAAGGTCCTATTTGTTTGACTGATGTGGCTGTTGGGAGAGGGTTACTGGTTGGCTCTACCACTGAGCCAATGCATTGGAAACGAAAGCCAATGATTTTTTTCCTATTGTGATACCTCACCAGATGACAACTGAGCAAACAAACGAGGAGGGCTGGACTCAGGACGGGACGATTTAGACCTACTCGCTCGCTAGCTCCCCAACCTCTGCTCTCTCACATATCATCAACTCATCGCCCACAACGGGCATGTTCTTCACCACATATCAGCAGGCTCCGGTTACTCCACTACTTAAAAAAAAACAACACTCAACCCAGCTCGCGTTACAAACTACGGCCTGATCCAGTGTCTTCCTTACCTATTTAAGTCCCATGAGCGTGCTGTCTTCAACCAGGTCAGGGTGATTCTCATGCATAAAACTGTACTGTGTCCCAAACTATGGACACTAGGTGGTCACCTATGAGCCGCAGGTCAAAAGCTGCCACCCAGTTGTATTCCTGGATCTGTCAAGCTTTTACCCAGTGAAGTACCAGGTGCCCCTATCTCGACTGAAATTAGGTCTCGGGAACCTCTCTCCACTGGTCTCATGCAATGTGTCACAGTATCATGGTATTGGAAAGAAGTAACTCACAGTCTAACTTTTCATTGATAAAACAATATATATATATATATATATATGTGTGTGTGTGTGTGTGTGTGTGTGTGTGTGTGTGTGTGTGTGTGTATATATATATATGTGTGTGTGTGTATATATATATATATATATATATATATATATATATATATATATATACACACACACACACACACATATATATATACACATATATATATACACATATATTCACATATATATATGAAGCCTACAAGAAATGGTCCCTCTCCTCTTTAGCCTAGAGGATTGCAGAGTCCATGATTTCTGAAAATAATTACACATTTTGATTGGTCTAACCACAGTACATCTTAAATGAGCTCAGGCCCAGATAAGACAGTGGCATTTCTGGATCATGTCATTGTATGGTTTCTTCTTGGCACAGTAGTTTTAACCAGCACTTGTGAATGGCGCGTCAAACTGTGCTCATAGTAGACAATAGTTATCAGACGTTTTCAATGCAGAGCCATCTGGAGCCCCAAATATCACAGTCATCAAACATTGTTTTTTCAGCCCTGTCCCTTGCGTACAAAGATTTTATGTACTATAGATGATGAAATCTCCATAGTCTTCCAAATGTCATGTGAAGGAGCATTACCCCTATATTGTTTCATCATTTGCCCACATAGTTTTTCACAGTTTGATGAATACCGCCGCATCTTTACACCTGAGAGACTCTGCCTCTCTGGGATGCTCATTTTATACCCAATCAGTGTTCTAGTTTTTAAATGTGTTGCTGGCACCAAATTCCAACGTTTTTGGAAACAGGGTTGCATTTTGCTTTCAATAAAAATGTCCGAACTAAACGCCAAAAACCTGAAACTTGACAGCATCACAATTCCTCACAACGGCAGCAAAGGGCATAAAGAGCCTGTCACTGTACCTTGTCACCAAGGCGGTTTTTCCAGGAAATCCAGTGATGACCGTCGCGGCTGTAGTCTAAGCGGTACAAGCGGGCAAATTCGTTACCAGAGCTGCGGGCATAGCGGCCCTGGGTGCCAACGACTGTGAGGAATGTCAGCTGGCGCAGGTCCAGCTGCAAGTACTGAACATCTGTGGGCTCCAGGGGACCCGCCGGGCACCATGCCCCATCCCCCTCCTCCCTGTTCAACCTGGGAGCAGAGGCAGAGATAAGAAGACAGAGCAGAAAGATTGAGACAAGTGCCGAGAAAGAGAGAGAGAGAGAGAGAGAGAGAGAGGAAACATACACAAAGACAGGAAGACAAGGCAGAGAATTAGCCCCGTAAAGTAGGAGTTGGAATATGGAGAATGCCCCGTGGCATAAAAGATTAGGAGGCAAATAAAAAGTGTCAGGGGAGAGGGAAATTAGCTCACTATTGTTGCTATGGTAACCTATTCAAATATAACTTGACAGCAAAAAAGGGTTTGAGCAAAGAACTTAGCTTTCTCAAAGATAAGTCATCCATACTCAGTATTCCCACAATTATTCAGACCTTACCTTGCATAACGGGGTCCAGTGGTATCATACCATTGGCTGGAGGCAGTGATGTCATCATCTTTGATCCGGCCATCCTCCATCCCAAGAGGGTATCTGCAATGTGCTGCAACCAAGACATCAGTCAACTGACTGTGAGCATGAGGTCAACCAGGTTCTTTGGTTCTTCCACTCAGTATGTTACGTCAGTTACATTGATCCATAACATATACTCTAGGTTTGGCTTAGTTGCAGTATTGCAATATGCATATGACAACAAAACACAATAGAATAAAAATATGAAGTTCTCACAGAAGGTTGAGAGAGATTTGGGGGAATATAAGTCTATATGAAATTAAAAAGACAAAATAAATGAAAAGGTTATTATTTCAATAGTGCATTTTGGATGTAAAGTATACAGATCAGTTTGGAATAATTCTAAGAACTAGGGAAGCTTTACAACAACAGCTTTGCATGCTTTTTAACATATTAGTATGTAGTAGCAGTAATATTAGTATGTGATAATAGTAATAGTAGTATGTAGTAGTAGTAATAGTAGTATGTAATAATAGGTATAGTAGTATGTAGTAGTAGTAATAGTAGTATGTTATAATAGTAATAGTAGTATGGTTGTAGTAGTAATAGTAGTGTGTAATAATAGTAATAGTAGTATGTAGTAGTAGTAATAGTAGTATGTTATAATAGTAATAGTAGTATGTAGTAGTAGTAATAGTAGTATGTAATAATAGTAATAGTAGTATGGTTGTAGTATGTATGTAGTATCTGGGCTTGGTTCTCACCTGGATCTATCTGAGCATTGGCACTGGTTTGTAACACCAGCAGCAGGAAAAACAGCATGGTGAGCCTTGGATGTCTGCGAGCAGACTTGGACAGAGACTACATCTCTGGAGATAGAAGGGAAAAAAGATTTTCAAAAACACTGAAATTGATGTAGTGAGCACAGCTAATCTGACATTTTATAACATTTGGAATGGCAGATCTGAGTGCACTTTTCACCTGAAGAAAAAATAATAATTTCTGTGAGAGTGAAGGAGTGGAGACTGAGTTCAGATGACTGCGTGACCCCTATTTCTATCATATGAAAATAAACCTGAGAGAGTTTCGAGAATGTTCCAGAACAAACCATATCCACATATCCCTCACATTCATTGCCTACTGTGAGGAGTTCAATCATCACATGACAACAGCCTAAAGCAACTTGTGCAAATACACACAAAGCATTGATGGTGCGGCACAAGACACAAAGCACAGAATCCTAACTGGTATCTCTCTGGTCTTTGCTAAACTTTTTTTCTGTCTCCTCCTCTTGGCTTATCGACTTCTTTGCTCTGTAATCTCTGTCTTTCGTTATTTCACCCTTCCCCACGATCTCTCTCATCACCCCCGCCCACCCAAGCTCTCCTGCCGCAGCCGCTCGTCTTTCTCCTGCCTGCTTGCACTCGCCGCTCTCTCCCCCTTTCCTCTACCCCCTTTTAGTTTCACCTTCTTTCTTTCTTTCTTTCTTTCTTTCTTTATCATGCTACCCCTTCTCTACCTCTCTCCTGCCCTCACCCCCCCCCTCTTTCTTTCCCTCTCGTTCACTCTCTTTCCCGGCGTCTCTGGTTTTCATTGCTCTTACTCCTTACAACTCCCCTGGGGATACCGCTGGGGCTGTAGCCCCAGGCCCAGCACAACTCCGCTAAAGAATACTCTGACAGAGAGCTGTGGGTGCCAAGAGTAAATGCTGAGGGTGTACATAGAAGGTCAGGTACAGAACAGCATGTGCTAATGAAATATATACGCCTGAGACTGATTTTTGGGTGCATATTTAGTTAAAAGACTAGGTTCGACTCTAAGGATGACATGACTCCTGAAAGTATGTGTGCAGAGAGTATGGTTAAGTGTTTTAGCACTGTTATCACCTGTTCATTTGAGGTGATAAAATTAAAACTTAAAACTTTAAGTCCATAAAATTAGGAGTCATCATTGGATTTAATGCACTCTCTTCACATCCCAAAGACAGTCTAGGTTTGGTTAGAGCTTTAAAAACATGTAGTTTTTAGAGCGTATTCCCCAAGGTTATTGTCATCGTGGAGCACAGTGCATACAAGAGTTACACCCTGTTCTTGACTGTGGTCAGAGAAGAGTGTCATTCTCAATGCCCCCGTAATGAATGAGCAGTTTACAAATCCAGGCTAATGTCACATTACTTCACAGTCATTACACAACCCACAGAGGAATGCGGTCCAAAATTCTCTCTCTCCCTCTCTCTCTCTCTCTCTCTCCCTCCCCTTGTTTTCTCCCCTCATTCCCCAGCCCATCTCCTCGCATTCCTCTGGTGCTGATGAGTGTTTTTCTCTCTCTGTCTCTCTCTCTGTCTCTCTCTCCTTTCTTGAGAGCAGCAGTGGCGTGCTCATGCTATCCCACATGTCACGTGGCGCCGCCCCGACCCTGCCTTTGGCTTCTTCAGCTCACCGGGCACCACAGATAACCTAGTGCCTCAGGGGAACCAGAAGCCAATATGTTTTCCTAAAGGAACGCAGGAGGGACAGAGTGAGAGTAGAGAGGAGGGGAGGGGGAGGCAGTGGGGCGCTTTCAGAGGGCGGGGGTGACAAGGTGGGGTGGGGTGGGGGTGGGGGTGATAAGTAACAGCACAGGGAGAGTCGCAGCTGGTTTATGTAATTTTTGGGCACAAGCCGAGGCCTGTTCGGCAATCGGATTCCTGTGTCATTGCTCATCTTTCAGAGGGGCCTTGTGTGACCAGCGAGGAAACAGAGCAGCAAAACAAACGCAAACAACCAAAGGGTGTCTGCTTAAAACAAGAAATGGAGAGGGTGCGCACTTTTCCAAAACAACTCTCACCAAATTCAAACTCATAAACACACATACCTTCATCTTTAGGTAATCACCCCCCACAAACACACACACACACACACAGCCTCCACCCACACACCACTTTCAGAAGGTCGACTCAAAAAAAGAAGAGAGTGAGAAAAAAATGGAAAGAGGAAAAAATGCAGATTCCAAACAGAACACGTATTTCAGCTTGCATTGCAGGACGCAGCATGCCCAAGGTAAGTAAATCAGAGCGCCCAACGAGAACAAAGCACAAACGTGCTCCCTCCCCTGGACTCTTGGCCTGTTTTCGCTGGGAGCAATAGCACTAGCGCCGGAGCTAGCTCGCTGGCCTTAATCTACTTATTATGCAACATGATAAACAATGTGCAACACATGGTCCTCAAGGGAGGCCTGGCAAGAGCCCAGAATCACTACAGCGGGGCTCGAAGACTACAGTACAATTACATGCATTCACATGACCAATGCTCTTACAGTGGGTCTTGGAGGGGTGAAAAAAGAATCAAACTGCAGATTGGATTGTAGATCACATGGCAACAGTGCTTCCTTGACAACAAGAAACACATGACAATTGGGACAAAAAATGTCCTTCATATTTTTAATTCATAAAAACACACATACTAAAGAAAAGAACACGGAAAGCACCATCTTCCTCTAGCACTTTAGGAGTTTGCGTAGCCTGCCAAGACATGTCAGATAACTCAAAAACCAAATGTGCATTTGGGAAGCCAGTACTTATGTCATTCCACCTATGCTGACCAGGGGTAGAGACTGCTCTGTAACTGAGACCCCCACTGACATAATGCATGTGTGACTGAAAAATGAGACATCTGACCAGAAGCCCCACAGGAAGGCCCTGGTACAGCTCAACTGGTGACCACTGCACACACACACACACACTATCCACAACAACAATCCGACAAAAACAAAAACATCTTCAACTAACCACTGTCAAGTTTGTGAAATTGAACCCTATCGTAAGTCCTTCACTGCAAGTTTTTGTTTTTTTGCAAATACATCCTCATCATAGGTTATGGACATGTATCATTACTACTCCATACATACATTTTTTATAGCCAGTACAACCAGTACAGTACAACCAGCAAAACTAACACTAAACATGTAACTCTGAATTACTTAACACAGTAATGAATGATTTATTCAACAGTATTACATTGGGCACATTGCACACCAGATAAGGTTGTAGCCAGTAGTCACTATAGGTAAAGCTTTAGTGATGTTGGTTCAACACAGCTTCAAATGCCTTTTTGGCTTGTCTACAGATATATCAATCAACAAAAGGGGTAGGAATCACAGAGTAACTTGTGATACTGTTTCAATACTTTGTCCATGATAACGATCCTATCACGATACAGTGATTCTGCGCACTAGAAAATTGTCTGCGATACATCACACAGAGCTCTGTTCTAGAATCTTTGCTGGATACCAGACTCTCTGACTTTGCTGAGAGTCTGGCCTAGATCCATTGGAAAACATTTATTTCCTGGTTGGTGGACGCTTGTCTGAAGTTTGAAATCATTCGAGTTCAATCACTAATGGTGCATTCAGGGCACTTCGGAATGACAAGGACCGCCCCCATGGCTACTTTGTTACTCCCATGGCTACTTTCACGCTTGTGAAAGAAAGATATGCAGCTTTCAAGTGACAAAAACGGCAAATTCCCAAGTTCACATTAAACCTGTTGGACATGAAAGGCCACATGGACTACAAACGAACTACAACGTGACGACAAAAGTGATGACGAGCCCCTAACTGGGCAACTCTGTTAGCAAAATCTAGCCCCAGTTCCCGACCTCTGACTCACACATTACGTGACGTGAATGACGCGGAATGATGATGTTTTCACTCGGAAAAAGGTTTTTCCGAAGCCCATGAACCCATGAACGCTAGGTAACCTTTGGTAATGACGTATGTTAACCACGGGGGACACAACGTGTCAATGTAACACAATGTAAATGAGCGGAAGTACGTAGACAGGTGGAGTCAGGCTACATCACAATATGTGTATAACTAAAACTAAAATACTCCTAAAACAAAAAAAGCAGGAATTATACGTTTATTCCAAGTACAAGGATATGTATAGTCATTCCACTGTCTGTCATTTTCTCCCTACACCTTAACCACTATCACAAGCAGTCCTAAAGGTATACTCTGGTAGTTCAAATGTAGCCTGGAAACCAAACTCATTCACTTTGTGAATAGAGTCTGGTCACTCCCGATTAGGAAACCTTTCCATCACTAGTATGGTGACGGGCGTAGATATAGCTTAACTTTGTAATCACTGGTCCAGCCAAACAATTGATCAGGGATTCATAATGTTACTTCCTACTTCGCCTAAACTTTAAAAACTGACAATTCGGTTAAGTCTGACGTCACAGGCCCAAGAGCTTTTTTTTTTATTCATAAACATTTACTAGCACAGCCAGCCGGTTTTCACAGCCTGTAAACCTAATGAGGGTTAAAAAAATCGCTTAACTTTAACGGAGTGATGGCGTAGCTGTGCAGCCGGATGATGAAACCAAAGGTAACATCCAGGCCTCCTACTTTGAAAAGCAGAAAAAAATAGTTTCTTTTATTGTCTATGGGGACCCAAAGAAAGAATTATTGCCACATTATTGCATCACGACTTAACAACTGGATAAAAAAGCATTGGCAGTCAGGAAACAATGTATGTGGGCCTACCTTTGCTGTAACTACATGTACACATTGTTCTGACAGCAATTATTTATGTTTGCACTTTGCAGGGGTTGCTACTACCGTTTACCACAGCCACTTTCAATTTCGAAACTATAGCGTCATCCTCTTCCCAACCGATGGAAACATTAGTGAATTAAGGTATTCCAGACTAGTATCTCCCTGAAAGGAGATCTAGGTGGGCGTGGCCAGGATAGGTCAAATGGACAAGGACAAGGCAAAAATGTTCTCAATAGACCTAAAATGACAAGTGAACGTTTCAGAATTGACTTAAAGCAGTTCATGAACAAATTGTTCATGTTTGTGCTCAATAGGCCATCACCCATCCCTTCTGTGCTATGGACGCACTTGTACAGTTTAGCTGGGATTGTTTATGGTTTAGTCTGAGGATTGTTTATGGATTAGTCTGGGATTGTTTATGGTTTAGTATGGTTTTGTTCTATGGTTTAGTCTGTTTCTTTCCCATTTACCAAACCAGGCATGTGTACAGACACTGCAGTGTTTTAGCACAACAGCTGAACTGTACGAACAGCTAGAAAACGAGTATGGAATTAGAATCCTTGCCTTGTGAGATATCATTTATAAGTAAAAAGATCCCAGGAGCTCGTTGACGGTATTGTCTAGATGATTTGACATTTAATTTGATCAGAATCATTATAAATTTCAGTGGACTAAATTAGCCAGAAGCTCACATCCTGAATGCTGAGATCAGTACAGCAACGACAACAGCAATGTTAAGTTAATCTCAGAGATAATTACTGAAAACTGACTCAAACCAGAGGAAAGACCAAGAATAACATCCTGTCTGACACACCTCTCCATTTGCCATGGCTGCCATGACTGCCACCACAGTAGCCATATTACAGTAGTAGCCTATCGTTGGCATTAGTATTTGTGCTGGTATGAAATGCCCAATTCTCCAGTATTTTGTGACTGTTTAAGTAGCCTACAAATTTCATATCTTTAACAGACTGTTGTCTCTACACATCATGACATGACTTATGACATGACTTGGTGTTTTTGGGTTATGGAATTTTGCTAAAGTATGTTATTACCAACATTACACCCAGTGTTTTTAACACATAATTGTAAAGGCATCATAAAACGTTTTAAACAATACAATGTAAATAATGTTGGTCTTTTGCCTTGGGAAAATGAGAAGCAAACACATATTCACATGCAAAACATGCAATTGTAGACGATTTGTGTTTATGATTTATAACTACAAAACATAAATAAACTGACTTGACTTGGTCAACAAAACAAAGAAAATGAACATATTGAGAAGTCTCTGTGTATGTGTGTGTGTGTGTCCAAAGATGTACACTTTGAACTCTCACATTCTGAAGCATTTTGTACAGCTGATTAGGCACATGACATGTAGGCTACTCTTTGTGCTTCTCATCAAGCATGTTCATCAAGTGTTCTGCTGACACATCACAATAAGCATGGTCATTATCTGTCCATTTTGTTTCTTAGATATTGTATACAGTATGAATACATAAAACGTCTTTGAGTTTGAATATGTTTCGGTTCAGGTTAAAGTGGACGATGGACCGTCATGATGGACCGTCAGCGAGGAGGCCTTGGGTTGATAGCCTACAAGTGGAGGAGCGTGCGCTCCGCTAGAGATGCGCGCGCATGGCTAGGGTAACGGGAACACTGGGGAAAGTTCGTCTTGACTATGGAGAAAACCTAATAAGAATCAATAGCCGTTATGGCATTGCTTGCCTGTGTCTAGATGGGCATGTTACAAAGACTAACCCATTCCAATGTGACACCGCTGTCCCGTTAAATTATCGCTAACGTCAGTCTCCAAATCCAAATCCAACCACTCCAATGCCAAGAAAACAAAGATGTGGCTATCACATTGGCTACAATGAAGCTCGTGATTCGTAACGGTACTTTTAACTATCCAACACACTATGTGAGACGAAAAAAAGACAATCAAAAAATTAGGAGAAAGTCTGAAACAGATTCATCCAATGAAGCATATTTCGATTAACCATAGCCTACACTCTCTTTCCCGTAAAACTATAAACTCACTCGTTAGTTTACCTATTCCGTACTTGCAAAGTTGTTTTAACGATGCACAGTGTACATTCAACAGCTGTTCAGGCAATGTGACTTTATAACAAACACGCGCTGTCCATAATGCTCTTTGTTTCGGTATTCCAACTGTAACAAAGAGGCCAACATCAACAGCAGAGGAACAACTTTTGTCTGTTCAAACTCGTCCTGTGGCCTGCAGTCAATATGATCGATTACCTGATTTTGGGATCTTGGCGGGATTCCGACAGTGGTTTATCTTTGTCGAAGCTGCATCAAGGTACAAAACCCAGTTAAAAACTTCGGAAAATATTCAAGTAAAGTGATCTTCCTCGTTGTTTTACAATACATCGGGAGATGTGCACACTCAAGAAAAAAAAGTTTCAATGTGATTTTTACATCACATCCCGCTTCCGGCCACTAGAGAAGGGGGTGCAATACAATCTCTCGAGTAGAGCTGAATAGCTCACTAACTATGAAACAAGACTCCCTCGGCTGGTCATGGACGTTGAATGCAGGGAAATGCAGTGAAACATTTTTGGCATCCCAAGCAGTACTTCTTTCTCACACGCAATAGCTCCCTCTCTCTCTCAAACATACACCGGCTATAGGCCTACATGTAGGCCTACACGCACATGATACGCACATACGCGCGCGCGCGCACACACACATACACACAGCATATACTGTAGTAGAGGTTTGTTTGAATAACATGTAGGTCTAGAGAGGGTAAGAGACTAAATCCAGAGCTGGATTATTATTTAATGTGCATGCCGTGGCTACCTATAGGCCAATGTCTGCAACTAAATGTCAGCTTTTTAAAGTGACTTTTTAGTAACATTTCTTATTGTTGTTTTAGATTAATGGTATATAATATTATTTTACACAGTTTCCTAATGATTTTGTTCATTCATTCTTGATGATGATATCTGTATGTAATTTGGAACTGTTCTAATTTAAATTGTACCATTTTTCTTTTACTTATCACTACAGATCATTCTATGTAGAGATTTAAAGGCATCACTGTCAATTAAAATGTTATCCAGATTTTAAAAAAATCCCTAAAGACCCTCTAGTCTGATATCTAACTTTCACTAACCATATCAAAGCAATCACCAAAACAGCCTTCATATCATATGAATATAGCCAGAATCAAAGACCCACCCTTAGTGTCCCAGGAAGACCAAGATAATCATATCCATTCTTTACACTCCAATTTTTACACAGGTTTCCAGATTGAGATAGAATAGATTAGAGTAGAAACAAAGTGCTGCTACTAAGCCACTGAAGGAATGGGCTCAGAATATGTCATGTTCAAAGAATATAAACCAAGTAGGTCTCAATCCATGGGCTCAGGCTGACTAGTAGATGCAGTGTCCAAGACATGGTGAAACTCCATTTAGCATAACCTTATTTTTAAATCCATTTTCAAACATTCTAAAACATTTTTTACAGTATGTGCCTATGATTTAGGTACAAACATTGCTCTTTATTGTAATCATACTGCAATTTTGTTATTTATTATATATATATATATATATATATATATATATATTTAGTTTTATTGATGTAAGCATGTTGAATTTGCCTCTCGGTATGACATGCATTATAAAGCTTGTCTTGCCTGCTCTCACATAATTGTTGTTTAATTCTCAAGACAAACCACATTATGCCCAGCAGGGGGAAGCAGTCACCCTCTGTGCTAAAACTCACTTGCTTCTCTGCCCTGAAATGAAATAGATTCTTTTAGATCCACTAGGGGCATTAGTCCTTGATTCTGGTGTTGTTATTTGTCATTTTGTCAACAGTCATTCACATGCCCCCCTGCTTTCATGCTCCTGAAAAAGCATTGTTGATTGGCTGGCATAGTGACAATTAGTGACAATTCACAGTCAGGACAGTGACAACCCAGCAAGTGTCATAGGTTATATTAAAAGACTGCATCTTTAACTGGAATTTTCCATAATATGACACATATCCTCTTCTCATAGTGCAAAAAAATATACAGTGCAACCGGAAAGTTTCCAGACCCTTTTAAGTTGTCCACAGTTTGTTTTGTTTCAGACTCATCTTAAAATGGATTCAACTAATTTTTTTCCTCATCAATCTGCACACAATACCGCAACACTCCACAAAAAAACAGGTGTTTGGAGTGTTTTGTAAATCTATATTTATAATTTAATTTACACAAGTATTTAGACCCTTTGTTATGACACTTAAAATTGAGCTCTGGTGCATCCTGCTTTCATCAATGGTCCTTGAGATGCTTCTATAACTTGATTGGAGTCCACTTGTGCCTAAATTAATTTATTGGACATTGTTAGGAGAGACACACATCTCTTTATATATGGTCTCTCGGATGATGGTGTATGTCAGAGTGAAAACCAAGCCACAAGGTCGAGAATTGTCTGTAGACCTGCGAGACAGGGTTGTGTGAAGACAGATCTGTGGAAGGATACAAGAACATTTCTGCAGCATTGAAAGAGCTCAAGAGCACAGTAGTTTCCATCGTTCTCAAATGGAAAAGTTTGGAACAACCAACAGTCTCCCTAGATCTGTCCGCTTAGCCAAACTGACAAAGGGCCCTTGGTCATACAGGTAACCAAGGATCCAATGGTCACTATGAATGAGATCCAGAGTTCCTTTGAGAGGATGAGAGAAGCGTAAATAAGGACAAACATCAGTATTTTTACAGGATGTCATTCATAGTGACCACGCGAAGTGCCTGTAGGCCTATTTTTTGGAACATTATGTTTGGCATTACATTTGTCAAGTCTTTGTCTTTGACAGGGTGCTTGGTTTCCATGTAACATTTTGGTTTTGATTTTAGGTTTCATGCTCTCATGTGCCAGCAATTGACTGCATATCACACACTAGTTCCTGTCCGATTTTGTCCTCAATTTAAGTGAATCCATATCCTACTTCATATATTCAGGCTCGTAGCCTACTTGTGTTTACAGGTGAAATTATGTCTAACACAGACATGGGCAGTATTTTAATTATATGTATCTTAAATATGTATTTAATTACTTTAGCATATTTTGTCATTTGTATTTTGCAGGATTGGAACAAATTTAATGTAGTTTGTAACAAAATACTATGAGGGATTGTATTTAGAGTATTTCCAATATTTAGATACTTCTATAAAATCTGTAATTTTTTCTCTAAGCCAAAATTCATCACTCAGTTAAATGCACTACCTATAACCATTACAATAAGCATAGTCTGGGAACCAAAGGCCAGAATCTTGGTTAACTTGGTTTTGTCGGTTAAAGTTTGTTTTTTTCTTTGCTGTTTCTTGTTGCCTAGGGGTTACTCCATAAGAATATGGTGGGTGCCCGATGATATCCTGGGCAATTCCCTATATTCAGCTCTAAAGTTGACCTATAGCAATTTGTCCATAAAAATACTAATTTCATTACCCCCATTTCATTAAAAGTCAACTGAGGGAGCCAAAATGGTCAACATGGGTTGTAAACCCAATTGTTTTGTTTGTGCCATCAATTTTATGGATCAATTTTCAGGCATGGCTGAAGTGCCCTTGAGCAAGGCACCTAACCCCTCACTGCTCCCCGTGCGCCGCTGTTGTTGCAGGCAGCTCACTGCGCCGGGGTTAGTGTGTGCTTCACCTCACTGTGTGTTCACTGTGTGCTGAGTGTGTTTCACTAATTCACGGATTGGGATAAATGCAGAGACCAAATTTCCCTCACGGGATCAAAAGAGTATATATACTTATACTTACTATACTTATGTCACCCTGTAGACAACTTAGAAGCATTATATCTGTCTTTTCTGTTTCATCATCCCCTTAGAACATTGAAAGTTGAAAAAAATGAAAAAGTAACTAACTTCAGGAGCTTGAATTGTCAGGTGTGTCAAGTACTACAAAACTAAAAATTAAAAACGATACAGATAAGATACTGAGGGAGAACATTAGGACATGGACCCCACCTTTACCTTTAGTACCCTTTAGTACCTAATAGCTGATGTTCATTCACACTACAGCAGACAGCAGACCATTAAAACCACTTAATAATGGATTTGTCATGAGGATTTATGCCAGGGATAACATCCGCTGATGTATGCAGAAATAATGGAGGAGACGCACGCGAAGACCTCCCCGATGTAAAAAGAGTTTTCTCCATCAAGTTAATTAATTCTGTATATCGGGACACCTTACAGGATGTTATTCTGTTTGTCCCCCATGTTGGCAGTCATGTACTGTATGTGGGCAATTGGCATGCATTTATAGCACAAAAAGGGAAATGCTGTTCAGTTTAAAAAGAGGCCGACGACCTATTAAATTTGTCTTACTACATTCATTGGTTACGGAACTGATGGTGGGTTTGCTATATGTTACAGTTGATTCCACTAATGCAAAGTCTGTTTCTTGTCAGTTCAATCATCGTTTACATTGATATGGGACACTGATTACATTTTTTTACCAGATCTACTTCATAGTGCCCCAGTATACAGAATTAATAACCCCCTGCCAGCCAATTAGAAAATAGCATTTCTTGTCTCTTGGGGATACGTTTTCAATAATATGCCTTGTTTCTTTTAAAAGTTGGTATACCATTATTATTGTGTGGGTTACTTGTATTTTAATAAAATACATTTTTCACATCAGTATTTTGTATTTTACTTTGTTACATTTTATGAGCCAGTATTTGTCTATCCTTGCACATGGCAATGACTGACATACAAATAAAGTCTATCAAAATAAAGGGTCCAATATAATATCTGATATGGTAGCATTTTAAATGAGCGATTTCTTCTTTTTTTCAACACAAGCTCTGCTTGTGTGAGCATGTGTTTGATAGACAGATAGACACATGACAGGACTTGAAGGTATATTTTTTATTTAACCTGCAGCCACAGGCCTTGATGAGACTGCAGTTCCTACATGTAATGGTTCATTGTGGGTTCTCAGGAAAAGTTGAAAAGTTGCATTCTACGCCGACATTGAAAGCAATGCCACCATTTCTCAAAGGTGGTGTGTGACTAACGAAGAGTTATTGTTATCAGTGTCGTCATGCCCATTAACAGAAAGTTCTCTCTCATTCTCTCTAATTTAATTTCATTATATCTATATGAAATACTTCTACTAAACTATTACTATTATTACTAATTATTGTTATAACATCCTTCTTTCATACTATACTGTATGTCAGTCAAATCATAATGTCAGAAAGTTATCACTGAACTATTGAACCTTTTAAGGCTTAGTCATTTCCTTTTTGGCAATATGTTTGCTGCACAATACTGGGCATGTGGGGCCAGCCGTGGCCTACAGTAGGAACGGCTGAAGTGCCCTTGAGCAAGGCACCTAACCCCTCACTGCTCCCCGAGCGCCGCTGTAGCAAGCAGCTCAGTGTGGAGTATGCGTAGTGTGTTGTACTGCGTAGTGTGTACTGCGTAGTATGTGCTTCACCTCACTGTGTGTTCACTATGTGCTGAGTGTGTTTCACAAATTCACAGATTGGGATAAATGCAGAGACCAAATTTCCCTCATGGAATCAAAAGAGTACTATACTTATACTTATACTTATACTTATACTTATACTTATACTTATACTTACTTATACTTATACTATGTGTGTGTGATTACCTCTGCCATCAAACCCCCACTAATTAGGAAGTTGGCCCTAATATGCAGCCTTAAAGAAGTAATTATTGTTTGTATATCACAATTTAAACAAACTATATCTTAACTTTTGATGACTCATTTATAGGTACAATGCCACAAATGCCCACTGCTTACATTATCTGAACAATTATTTGAAAAATACTGACAAAACATTTAGCGTATGTCAACAAATCAGATTACTTCACAGATAACATGGAGGAGTTGATGTTAGTGTTACATATACAGTACAGTTATTCACATAGCTCTCTGTAATCTCTGTGTCACATCAATGTTCAGTAGGCCTCTTTTTCAGTGAGGTGTGGAGTTCGCCCTCCCCTCACCTTTCTGGGTGTGGCGCTCTTATGTCAATACACACAATAGCAGGGTATACTACTCTCGTAATATAGACAGTTTTGGTACAAGTTCAACTTTTTATTCAATCCCCAGCTGTCATTTTCAAATGTGTACACGTGGCTATAAGGTAATTGACTTGAACACACTTGCAGCTTGTTTATGGTGTTTTCACTCTGTGTGGGTAGCTGAGGAAACATTAAGGAAAGTTAGAGCAGGTCTGTTTGTGTATGTGTATCCATGCTGCAACACAGCTGTAATGGTTGCGTGTGTGGGACTGTTCCGGCACTTCCACAGGTGGCATAAGAGCTGTTTGCTTTAAAAAGCTTTAAAAACACAGTCGGAATCTTTCATCTGGGGGGAAGGATATGATGTCAGAACGGAACTCTGGATGAAAAACAGGGCCTGTATACAAACATATAGATCGATAGGAAGTTTACGTGGTTGACCTTGATCACTGATTGCAGTTGTACACTGAAGATTTCCTTTTCAGTGTGAAATGGCCATAGTTTGAGTCACATTTAGTCTTATACACAATTAGTCTTCATCATGCCAGTCTTCACTAGATGCTTAAATCCAGTGGTGGGAAAGTCCGGCTTCAGAAAGTAAAAGTCACATACATTAATCTGTGCCAATCATTAACTTAAACCAGCTGATTCTAATTAGCACAACTCTTCAGCCAGGTAGAGCAGCTAATTAGTGAAATCACCTGTGTTAAGTGCACAGGTAGAACCTATGGTTGGACTTTTACTTTCTGAAGCTGGACATTTTCCACCTCTGCTTAAATCAGTCGTACCACCTTGATAATATGAGAATTTCCATAAAATCTATTTTCTCTTCTGTTAAGTCACAAATTTGCCACATCGTCCCTCAGAGGAAATAGTCGTCGGGGGTTGAAGGTGGCAGGAAGTCTCTACGGTCAGTCTTTACGGTCAATCCATCCCAAAAGATTTGTGATACTATCTATAGGGTATATCACAAAATAAAGTCTCCCAAATAATTGTGCTTTCCCCAAACTTTATTTGAATTCATTAGACAAAAGTAAAATAAAAAGTTATTAGGAATTAAACGCAGCTTGTCAGAGTAGGCCTATAGCTGCTTCAAATTGAGGAACAGAAACCAATTGACCAATTCAGCTTAGCATGTGTGTGATTACCAAACTCAAACCGTTTCCTTTCTGCTGAAGTATTACTTGAATGAAAGTCATCATCTCGAATACCATTGAAGTCCTGGGTGAATTATCCACTTTAGTCACAGGTGGCACACCTAGGCCAACTGGGCGTGTTTGGTTTGGAGATACCAACAGAAATATTCAGGTTGAAAATAATTTCTGAAAGAACAATGAAACGGAACTGAGACAGCATTCCAAACCTCTGCTAGTTGTTTAGTCAACTGTCATTCCATATTTGAAATGTCAACATGTTCACAGAGAGCCTTTCCTTTTTCATACCAGTCATACTTTAAAGCAAACCATGCCTCTCTCTGGATCTCTAGAAACATGCTTTGTCATGTAATTTTTTTTTTTTTTTGAAGAAACCAAATGTGAAGGTGAAACTCGCCCACCTCTCTCGGTGTCTCACACCTACTTCCTCTGCCTGCAATGTAAACTTCAACATGTTTCACATAGTTGGCAACACCATTCACACATATTTTATTTATAGCATAAATTCCATCTCACATTCCATGCTAAATTAAGTTAGTCCCTGTGAGAACTGCATGTGACACATTCACAAAGAAAAAGGTGTGCCATTTTTTGCTGAGCGCAACACTTATAAAAAGAGAAAGGTCGTTACTCATCACAACTTGCACTAAACCATTTCAACTGAAGGATACACAACCCCCAACAGCTTGCATTCATGATGACATTGCAAGAAATATCAGTCTTACAGGTAAAAAGTATGACAACACAAGAACAAAGGTACAGAGGATACATGTGGCACTGAACAATGTATGCCCTTCTTTATTATTTCCCTATAATAAGAATGTTGGTCATCTGTCAATGCAGGGCCTTTGGAATCGCCCTGCACCGCCCCACCCAACTTCATTTCACAGATAATATAAATTGAGTATTACACTACTTGCAGTGCAATAGCATTATGTTTTCAAAAGTAATTTCTTAAAGGCTTGTAACTGTTTTATAATATAGTCTTCTTTATTGTTCACAGATGTGGAAATGTGTCTTAAGCTTCACAGGTTAGTTAAAAGACACAAATGGACACAATAAATACTCTGTAAATTCAGTATTAAATAACACACATACACCATACAGGCAGCAGGAATAAATGGACATAACTAAGTGTATCCCAGAGGGCACATTCACCAAGCATATTCAGACCTCACACCCTCAGCAAGCATGCTTCGTTTTGATGGCGGTCACTTGCGGCAGTGTTTTGCTTAGAGGGCACGTCTTGCTTAGCCAAGCCACCGCAGTCCGTGGAGTTAGCCATGTGATCCTGCAGATTCCCCTCCACCATACTCTTCCTCCTTCTTCCTTCCTCTTCCAGCTGCATTCTTCTGACTCTTCAGCCTCCCCTTGTAGAAACTGTTTTGGACATTAAACAGATCAAAGAAGGTGACTGTTTAGTGCACTTGAGAGCTCATTTGTCAGTTGACAGTAAACTGGACAAAAAATAGTTGATGGGGGACCAGTCAAAGACATGTAGCTATAAATAGGCAGAAAATAGTAACTATATGAGCATGAAACAACAACATTCAACATTCCACAAGACTTCTGTTGAAGTGACAGTGGAATGTGACACACTCTCAATGAGCTATTCTTTTCCCCACTCCATCTCTGTTTTGCGCTTTCTGTGTTGCCAAGTACCTGTACACAAGTTCAGACAGTTTCCCATCAGTAAAATGAAAAAGAAAATGGTTGATGGGGGCCCAGTCAAAGACATGTTACTAAACATAGTAAGGAAACTATGCTTCAAAATTCAAAAAACTTCAGTGCTAAGAGACAATGAAGATTTGATATTCTTTGTAGCAGCCTTTGTTTCTCTCTCTATCTTTGTGATGTGCTATATGTCTGCACAAGTTTGTACAGATTGCCATCAGTAAAATGAAAAAGGGAATGGTGATGGGGGGGAAAAGTCAAGACTTGTTGCTATAAATAGCTAGACATTTGCAACTACCAGTAAATCATCTTATCCTCAAAGATGAACTATATTCCTAAGTAGGAGTTCTTCAAACTCTATCAGCCATTTCTGTCTAAATCTTTGTGATGAGCTTTCTGTCTGCACAAGTTTGTACCGATTGCCATCAGTAAATTGGAAAAGAGAATGGTTGATGGGGGGAATCAAAATACGTGTTGCTGTGAAAGAAAAATAACTAAAGCTTCAAAGATGAACAATATTTGTCCAGGGTAAGTGTGGATTCCATGGAATTCTACTACAGAGTTTCAGTCTTCCTTTAACTCACTCTCTTTATTATGTTTCTGCACCAGTTTGAACAGGTTGCCTTTTCTGCCTCATTTCTCCTGTATGGGCCAGATCATCAAATCTCCCCTTCATCTTGTTGCCCAATCACATGTGTGTTCCTCCGTCTCTGTCTCTCTCTCCCCCCCTCCTTCATACCCCTCCCCTCCCGCACTGCTAGCCTCTCCCCCAGTTTCATCAGCACAGCTTCTGGTTGACTCACTGCTCAGGAATGCCCGACCAACTGTGAAGATTCGAGTGGTAGGAGGAGGGAGTTTTAATGTGTGTCTATGTGTGTGTGTGTGTGTGTGTGTGTGTGTGAGGTGGGAAGGGGGTAGGGAAGGCAGGGCCTCTGTTGTGTTGAGTACGCGTGTTTGTCAAGTGGCCTCTCCTACCTATCCGGTTTGAGTCGGCTGAAGTGTAAACCAACCACTGCACGCAGGAGGAAGTAAGTGTGGTCGGGAGTTTCCACCCTTGGTGTAGCTTCCTTCCTTGGAACTGTGGCCTGAGGCACCACCATCCCAGGCCTGCCCACTGTTGGAGAAGAATGAAAGATATCAAATGCAGGCTAAACAATCACATGGGGAAGATAAACAGTGACAAACAGCACTAACACGTGTCAGCCCCTCCTGCTCTTCTCTGTGTGGCACCCACACACACATACAGGCCTTTGGATGAGTTTGGAAAGATATTGCATTTAATGTTGTTGTTGTTTTTTATCCCTAAAGGCAAGAATGAATGTCATTGTTATGCAGTACCAAGATTATATTTAAAGGAACAAAAACAAAAGATGTAAAATGCATTACAAAATAAATTATGAATTTTACTTCCAATGTTTTTTGTAAAATAACATTGTCTCTTTCCAGGTCAGTTGAGTTAAATAACAAGAAAACACTTGGACGCCAAATAAACCTAAATATTGAAATAGAGAACTGTGTATAAACAATGCAAACATAGATTTGTAACCAGCTAAGTGAGATAGCTCTTTCCAAAAATAGAAGTCACAATAAAGAATCTGTCCATTAGAGTGTTTCAGTAGGCCTAAATACTTCCACAACTTTATTCTAACTGTAGCCTGCAGCAGGAGCTGTTTGTTGATTTGGGGAGGGGGGCTTTTACTTTGACAGTGATTGACGGGATGAATTCTCGTGTCCGTGGCAAAGTATCGTTTGATCTCGTTTGTCATTCACAACACCTGTGCTTTTGCCGAGTCGTCGCTGGTAGAATACTTGTCCTCAGTTCAGCAACGAAGCAAAGCATCTCGTTTAGGACGACTACTGTGGGGGTTTAGAGCTTTCACACAGGTATGCTATGTTTGAGCAGACATAGAAATGTATTGTAGCTGTGGTAGTCAAGTGTCTAACTTTTAGACTGGGCACATAGTAACTGATGGACAAGGGATATGCCAAACGAACGTTGGAGGTTCCTTGCTGTGTCCATTAGGCATATTAGGTATGACCTCCCGTTTTGTTCTAAGTGCACTAACTAACATCAGTTCAGTCGTAACAACTGTTATAGTGCGAGCTGCATCCACACGGAGGTTGGACTGCTTAATGCAGGGGTTCGGGAGTTTATGTCAACAGCGTGGAGCAGGTACAAACATTTGAAGTTTACACCTACTGCATTCATAGTGCATGGTTGTAGTTTACCAACTATGGTTGTATCTGTTTTAGGAACGACTGTGTTGGTAGTGATAATAGCCACTGTTTTGTCTTGGTTTATTTTCGTTCTGTTCGTTTCTTTTACTGAATGCCACACTGATTTTGTCCATACTGGTGTTTGAAGGCCTATTGGCTCGTTGCACAGGATTGCACTGTAGGCTACATTGAAACTAAACATTGAAATCATAGATTAACCATAAGTATTTCCATACGGGAGACTGTTACTCCGGGGGCATAGGGGCCTATGCTTCCGGTTGTATTGGTTCATAGAGTTACTGACGGCTATTTCCTGACTTAGCACATACACACGGTATTTCCATACGGGAGACTTAGTCCGGGGCATAGTGACCTATGCTTTCGGCTGTATTAGTTTATAGACGGCTGCTTGGTGCATTCACACGGTATTTCCATACGGGAGACTGTTACTCCGGGGGCATATAGGGTCTATGCTCCCGGCGGTATTAGTTCATAGATTTACTAACGGGATTAACCATTGACTTGGCTCATCCATACTGGAAACTGGTAGGCTACTCCTGAGCCATAGGGGTCTATGACTCGGGTTGAATTAGATTTGCTATAACTCTGTAGGCCTACTTAGTACACTTGCACTGTGAGCATTTAGCAGACTCTTAAAGTATCTGTATAAGTGTTTGCTTTGGTCACCTTTGTTTGCTCAGCTTGTAGTGCACCTTACCTTGGCTCAGGCCATTTTTTGCTGTGCTGTAAATCATACATTTCCCTTTCTTTTGTTTTCTTTTGTGTCCTGTGTGCCACTATTTATTGTGAGGAGACCCTGTCCTGGTTGATCTTTGTGGAGGCTTTTTGTAAACTTGAAGCCTATTGAGTGCCCTACCAAACTGTCATTGTTTTTTAAAGACTTATATGTATACAGAACTTTTAGGATATTGAACTAATACATTTTGAATGTTATTAGTCTCGTTGTAGAGACTGCTTGTGACAAACTTGACAATTTGGAAAATAAATATATTTTTGTATCAGTCTCAACTCGTTTCCTGCGTACTTTGGTAATTCTTAGCTGTAGGTCACATAACTGTAAATTAACAGTTTGATCCATGGGCGGATTATGAACTTTCGGGCCCCTGGGCCCAGATGTATTAAGGGCCCCCCACTTATTGTCGTATATGTGGGAGAGGGGGTTTGGGGGTCCTCCCCCAGAAATTTTTACATTTTTTTGATGTGATTTCCTGTATTCTGGTGCATTTTGGGGATGGCCAATACTAAATTTAATCAGATTCTAGCCTTCATCCTGATTTGTTGATATTGAGGCAATGATTCCATGCAAAGGCTTCAGGGCCCCCTGGGCCCGGTAGGCCCGTGCAGTAATCCATCCCTGGTTTGATCTAACTGTGCTCTACATTACGTCCTGAATAACTACATGATAGATAGATAGCTAGATAGATACTTTATTGATCCCCAGGGGAAATTCAAGAATTTGTTTGTGACAATATTGGTGTGTATTGTCCAACAGCTACAGTGTTTTCCCACAGGCCATCGGGCTACTCAACTCACTCAAGAAAATATCATGAACACCTTGCACGTTCCCTCATTCCAGCACTTTGCACTATTCCTTCATTAATATACCTCATAATTTATATCTCTGACACACTGTGCACATTTTTTACTTTTAACTTGTGCAATACCTTGTCCTGTCTGTCTCTACTATTTGTCTGCATGTAAGCTGTAATACCAAATGTCTGTCTTTGTTGTGATTTGTCTGTACCTGTCTGCGCACTACCTCTTTTTGTTGAATGTTGTTACAAACCAGCACATGGAGTGTGGAGAAACACAATTCCTGTCCACTGTGCAACAGCTTCTTGCATGGTTGATTGACAATAAAGTTCACTTTGGCAATTATGTGTTCCTCTGAGATCCAGTTAATTCAGAAAGGTCTTGTCACTTGTCCTGCCCTGGGTACACACACAGCTCAGCATGCAGAGTAGTGCATGGCAAAAGCACCATTTAATTCCTGCTATTATTTACCTGAGTCTAGGTGTCTTGAGTTGTATTATTAATATCCAATGCCATGACATTTTATGTGATTGCTAAGAAATTGTTGCTTCTCGCCAGTAGGCCTATAATATTATCCAGAATCTGTGACAATATCCATATGTTTCCAAACTACCAAACATTCCACCAACCAAGTATTTGTGAAAATAAGTCTCACTATCGGCATCTCAGCTATGCCATCACTTTTGATCCCAAGGATCTAAAATGAGTGGTTCTGTGACAAACAGTTATGTCTAAATTATCAGGTTTCAAATTGTTTTATCTGACATCCTGTTGACAATTTGTAAGTCTAATGATCTAACCATTTATTCATAACTGTATTGTCAAGACAAACTGAATAGAACAGAATATACCTGGTTGATTGTTTGTAATTGACTTTTTTGCCATTTTTGTATGTTTGATGCTATTTTGAAACCAGAAAACACAGAGACCAAGAAGTAGTTTGTACATATTTAATTTATATTACGTTCATTGTTCACAAATAAATAAGCCCAAAATATTAAATAAATAACATATTAAAATAACATATTAAATAAATAACTAAAACAACTTCACAAAAAATAATACAATATTAGTGTTCAATTCAAGTAGTGTCAGTTAAAAGTAAATACACACACAAACGTCAAACATGACATCATCAAGCAGGTTTCAGGAGTTATGCAAGTACCTAGACTAAGGTCTACTCGTAAGGCTCTGTTATTTCACAACTGTCATTTCTACCTTCAAAGCAATTTCAAGTATGTATCTATAAGCCGTTCAAGTGTCATTTTAAGGTAACGTCAGCAATCAGTGCCAGTCCCTTCAGTGTCCCTTCAATTTGTGTGTGTAGATCTATGATCCACTCAGGCCATGGCCATCAAAGTGTTTCTCTTGTCTGCCCTTCACGGGGGGCACAAGCCCTCTCTGTTCGGTCTCTCAACCGGGTGAGGCAGTTGTAGTTTGTTCTGTGTTGGGTCTCGGCGACTCAAGTGTCAGTTCTTTTTAGTTGTCGCTTCCCAGTGTGTGGTGAACTGTATATAGCAGAGCGACGACGTAGCCATTGTTTGTGTTTTGCCCTGGCGAGCACTTGATTTCTTCCATGCAGCTGGGGCAAGTGGTGTTCAGCAGCGTGCCCCATGTGTTCTGTTCGCTGGAAAGACGTTCCTGCTCTTTCTCTGGAGACTCAACCGAGTCGCTCCTCATCTGGCGCGCCTGCTCCTCTGCGGACTGGAACGACAGGACCTGGTACTGGCCGAAGGGTGTCTCTTCGCACGATGAGTCCAGAACGGCACTCTCGGTCTGCGTGTCAATGACCCCCTCCTCGGTCCAGATCTGTAGGAACACCACCAGGCACAGAATCACCAGCCAGCGCTTGGCAGCACTCTTCTCGACTGGTGGAAGGTATTTACGAACGTTCGATGGGTACATGACCCGAGTGTTTTTCCTCCGCTGGCGGAGAACCGCAGCGGGTCGGTGCTGAACCTGAGCAGGAATCTGCTCGAAGGTGAAAATCTCTGGTTCTTTGCTCCGTGGCATTGAGGCGAAGGAAAAGTTCTCCTGGAAAAAGTTATTTGTCGGTAAAGACAATACGATGCTGTTTGATCTCGTATACATGGTAATATTCTTGTCTTTCAGTTCTCCTCGCTGTATGTGTTGTCAGCCAAGTGACTTCTTGTTAGTCAATGTGTCCGCAGGTTTATTTATATATAGTTTTAAGCTTTTAAGAGACGCCCATAAAGAAAGCCACTCCCTTATGCGCCAACGCTATGACATTGCCCAAGGGCGAAAAGTACATTTTTAAAAATCTGTTTCCTATTAAAGTCAGCACTTATCTCACAGCATGAACGCTGAAATGAGTAGACAGTGTGAATCAGGGGAAATATGTTATTTAAACAGTTCTAAAATAAAAATATTTTCAAATGTTTTCAATTTTGTAATTTGGTCATATTCCTGAGGTTATTTGAGACATTCTTATGTGTAGTGGGGCCCATCTATCAAAATATGTTAAACATTCAGTGTCTTATTAGAAAAAGTATCATTATAAACTTGTGTGAGTATGGCCTGAATACATGTATTTGTTAGTTTATAGTTTGGACCTTCAGAAGTAATTGTGTTCTGTGGAGTAGGTAGCTTTAAACTTGTTACTATTTCTTGTAAAAAAAAACATACATTTAACACTACAGTAACTAACAGCACTAAAACTCAATCAGGCTACTCTAAAATGTAAGGGAAATATTTAATCCTTGAAGAAAAAAAATACTCTGATATGTAAGGGTGGATGGCAGCTGAGTTGAGTGCAGTTTAGTAAATATGATTGTTGGATATCATCTTCTTTTTTAACTTCAATGCAGCTTCCTTTTCAGAATGCATACAGTGATTGTAAAGTCTTTGTCAGATGCAGTAGTCCAGGAGAAATTTCACTCAAATTCAGGCTATCTGAATGCCTGATGACTGCATGCATGACTTTCTGGACCTCTGCAAGAAAAGGTCAGAGAGTTACTGTTTGATTAAGGGAGGGTGAGTAAATTCCTGTTACCCATTTCCATACCAAAGATAGGCAGCCCACACAGAAAGAGCACGTTTCTATTTGGCTGGACATTTGAGGGATAGTGTATGTGAGTTTGAGTCTGGGGGGAGGGCACGCACTCCACGACTAGTCAGTGTGTTCCTAGTGCAAACGTGAGCAGACACTCATGAAACTCATCAAAAGGATTCTGTCTGTGTGAAGTCAGGGTGGGCCTTCCTGGTGACTGAGCGAGTGACTTGTTTAGTCCAATCAGACGTTGCCATTTTCCGTTTCCCATGCATTCTCCTGTCTGGTGTCTGTTGTAAGGCAGTCTGAAAAAAGGCCACCAGGGCGTGAAAGTCATTCTCTCTCGGAATGCCTTCTCGAGGTGTGCAGTGTTTACTTTAGAATCACTGCCGGTGTGTCACCCTTCCAAAAGCCACATCTTCAAAAGGAGATCCACAACAGTCAAGAAGGAGTTGGTCCCCTCGCCATTAGCCATTAGTTATGCGGTACGGTGTGTGAGAACCATGTGCATTTTTATGACTACACCCAATGGCCTGGGAACGACAGGGCAGTCTGGGAATGTGGCCAAAAAGGAGAGTGCCTTCAAAGGCAGTCTTAAGCGCCTGCATTCTGTCAGGCGCTGTGCAACCCATGTGACATTTGTGGTAACATGCCAGCGCGTGTGCCTTACAGGTTTAATGCAAATCTCACAAGTATTTGATGAGAAATAGCCACAGTTGGCATGTATAGAGTTACACCTGAGGAAGAACCTGTTTTGTGATAGAACTTAGAGCAAGCATACTCCTGTCTTCCCCTATTTCCTTATCAGTCACTGATGAAGGCCTTTCCTTACTGGATGCTGCTAGTGTACTGTTTTTGGATTCTATAAAAAAAAAAACATTTTCATTGAACTGCTCAAAGATATTAATAGTTTGTTTTGTCATTGTCTTCTAATGCCGTCAAATACTGACACCGTGTTAGAAAACAAGACCGTATGCATTGAATGCTGCAGCGTATGGCCTCAAATGCTTCCAGGGAAACGGTGCCTGTCAGTAAATTGAGAGTGACAGCCTGAAAAGATGTGATCATTATCAGGAATCAGTGACAGCCCTTTGGATATGTGGGTCATTGTTGTGATATAATTCCCAATCAAGTGCAGCCCTGGGATTGGTTGGCGTCTGGCACCAGAGTTGGGGTGTACGTGCAGATCATCAGTGCTCTCAAACACCATGGCATCCTCCACCATGGCATGGCAGGGTCACCAACAGGTGGCACTCTGATCTGCATGCAGTTACAATAGTATAATACAACACACACACACACACACATTTTTATGCACACACAAACTAAGCTAACAATACACACAGACACAAGACACACACACAAAATCAAGCACATCGGCATGCACAATTTTTACACACATACAAACTAAGCTAAAAAGACACACACATACCAACAACAGCACTAATATAAAAAAAATCAAATGAGACATTTCAAATGTATGTATTATAATGTTAAAGTTTTCTCTCCTCAGAATAGAAACATTAACCCTATTTTTAGAAACACTTTGATAAATAACCCTCAGTTAGTTTGACAAATACCAAGGTATTGTATTTCCTTTTCATGGGAATATTTACCCTTTAGTTCAACAATGGATGTGTCAACCGGATTTATCCCTTCAGGGCGAATGACCTCAAAGGCCATTGTCAGGTAGTCATTCTCACAAAACCAAGTGGAGACATTTCCTTCTGTCTTAAGATTTCTCAACTATCTGAACAAAGGAATAGTTCATGCTTAACCGTTCACACACTTATGTGCATTCCATAACGTAGAGGAATATATGGATTTTTGACGGCATTGATGACGTTTTGTAAGCTATTTGTGATGTTGAATGGAGAAAGTAACCTTTTGGTTGAAAGGAACTCTACGTAGATATGGAGATATTTCCATATTATGCAATATGTATAGAGTTCTCAGTTAAAAGTAGACTGCTGGCTGATTGGAAGAGGTTTAACATTGTTCAACTCTTGAATTCACAGTTTGCCTAAATTAGAGAAATCTACACGTATACATAACACACACACATACACACACATACACACAAACACATCAATGCATAACACATACAAAACACATACACCACCTTTTATTAAACAACTTGAAAAACCTGAAGCGAAAATATGTTTGTTTGTTGGGTCAGTTGTCTAAGGGCACATGCCTAAAGATTTTCTTTATAAATCATTATTAGTGTCTTTTCCATACCAATCACACTCGGTGTAATCCTCATCTTTGGATTACCAATTTAAATATCAATTAGTCACTGTCCCTTTGTATGTCTACATTGGTCAGTAGCATCTTGAAAAGAAATGCAGTGTAGTTTATAGGTGCACACGTAGTAGCTAAGATGTTGCTAAGTAAAAGAAAACAAAAACACTGTCAAGTTAGACATGATCATTAAAATGCAGTGATGAAGCAGTTGAGGTGACTCAATATTAGTGACAAACAGTGTAGCCGATAAGGACTCACATCCACTTCTGGCAGTTTGAGCGAGGCGTTTACTGCCATGTAAGGTGCATGAGCAGTGGCTGGGTGTTAAAACAGTGAGTGTAGCTCCTTAAGCAGGTGTTTTGTGAGGTCTTTTTACAGGTGTGTGTGTGTGTGTGTGTGTGTGTGTGTCTGTCTAATACGGATGAGACAGGTGTTATGAGCTATACTGATGAGCAGCACTGATGAGCCATTCGTTTTCACCTGCACATGATGTCATGTCAAAGCCTCATCAGGTTTTGATCTGGACTCTGTTGTGTGATGTGATATGTTGAAGTCAGGTCCCAATCCATGGTAGAAAAAAAATGACCATAAAAGTTAATAGGGGTATGCATGCTGTCATTCACAGATTAGGAAAGACGCGGTACAGTAGATAGACCTTGAGCTCACTGCCAGAAGGCGTGTCTGTATCCTCTCAGCAGGACAGTCATGTCAGAGATGCTGATGTGATACTGGGCGCACATTCCTCACATTACTTAATCAACCTCACGCCTGTGATCTGGAGGTGATGTACTCCTGCGGTCATACCTTTGTGTGTAGGTGGAGGTGTGATTGTGTCAGGGGTAACTGTATGCACATGTGTCTCAACGCTTTCTACATCAGGTATCTCTCCAGCCTCTGCTCTCTGTTTCACTTTGTCCCTCTTCTCACACTTCCTCTGTCTCTCCCAAAGATTTATTTCATTCACTAGATAGAACTTTTAATTATATGATCCAATTTCCTGATTTAATAAAAAAAAAAATTAAGGACACAATTAAGTTATCAAGACTTTTATTAAATTGTTATTTTCTCAAGTAGAAAAACATGGTCATTTATTAACCTTTGTAGACATTAATCATTTTTATATACATTTTATATATACAAATTATACACTTTTTTACAGACTGTTTACAGACAAAAGCGAAACAAATAAGGAGGGAAACCTCCACATCAGAAGGAGTCGGGAAACTGACTCATGGTGTCTGTGGGTCTCCCCCCTTCTCCTCTTTTGCCAGCTCACCAAAGCTAGACATTAAAGCACAGACACACACTGTCTATATACTGTAGCCTCAATGCATTACGTATGCTCTGGAGCAACTGAGACTAGTTAGACGCTGACGCGTGCTGCCGAGTCAGTCAAGTGCTCACGTCTCCCATTGTTCGCTGGGGGATCCTCCAGTGTTTTCTTTTTTCTGTGAGTCATAATAACAGACGGGGCGCCTGACACCCCGCCTTCCCGCCTTCCAGCCTTCCGACACAAACCCTTTCCCTTTCCACCGGCCCTGTGACGTCAAAGGGGGGATCGGGTTACGGGCTGCGGCTGGGAGCCTGCTGCTTCTGCAGCGGAGGCAGCTGGAGCCGGATCTGTGTGCAGCGTGCTGGAATTTTCTGCCCTCCCTTCTACTCCCCTCATCTGTCTGCAGCGCACGCACGCACGCACGCACGCACGCACGCACACACACACACACACACACACACACACGCATGCATGCACACAGACACACACACACACACACACACAGACAGAGGGAGAGAGAGAGAAGCCCCGCTATTACCGAAAGCCTGTGAATTGCCTCTTCCAGTCAGCCAGTCGGCAAAGATAAGTCAGGCTCCGGCGCGCTCAGCCTGGGTGGGCAGGCTTCCGCTGAGCTCACAGCAGGGCTCCGTGTCCAGCTCACCCACGGCGGGCCCCCACGGCAGGAGGTCCCCTCTCTGGGCCAGGGCCTCGCACTCCTGCAGGTGGTGGTGGTGGAGGGGATGCTGCTGTTGGGGGTTCACGGCTGCGGCGTCAGCCTGCAGGGGGTCCCAGGCACAGCAGGGCACTTCCTCCGTGTAGATCTGCAGGAAGAGCAGTGCGGACAGCAGCAGCAACCAGCGGCGCGCCGGGTCTGGACGCTCCGTGGGCAGGGGACGGCGCACCAGCGGCGGGTAGAGGACCCGGCGGCGAGTGCGAGGACGCAGAGGGGTGGCCCAGGGGTTCTCCAAGCGCCCTGCCGTGGGGTTGGCATCTCGGCGCTCCGCTTGGAGAGTTTGGCAGCGGGAAGGATGTTGCTCTGTGGCACACATGATGAAATGGCTTCAACTGCAGCTGAATAAGCTTCTCTCCGTGTAAAGACTTGAAGTGGTTTTCTTTTGTCATTCAGCGGACCTCCTGTTGGCCTTGATCTGTGGTTTGCTCTCTGAGATTATAAGCCCTTCTCAAATAGTTCTGAAAGAGTTTGTTTGCTTGACTTTCTTCTATGGCTTTATCTCTGTCCTCTAACTTCTCTAAGACAGTAGTCGGCTCTGTGCACACCTGGTTGCTTCACGCTGCAGCATCTTTAAATAGCGGAGAAGTGGGAGGGTCCCCGGCCTCACCTGAAGGCGTCGTCTCCGCCTCACATTCTCAGGTCATGTTTAGTGCCATCTATATTTAGAGGCAAAAGAAACGACCTTTTCACACCCAGAAAGCAGCGCTCCCCAACCGCCGACTGCAGGCAGCGTGCTGCTTAGCCATTAGCCGTCTGGTGCGTGTCTGCGCCTCTGCACGGGAGGTGCCCGTCTGTCTGGGCCAGCCATCGCTAGCACACATGATGACTTGGAAGCTAAGCTGGGAGCCTCTGATATTCAACAGATGTAATGCCATGCCCAGATTCACTAGTGTCTGAGATCACTTGAAGTGCATAACATGTTTTAATTGAGTACAGTACATTTTACTGTAGACAGATGTGAAGCTTTTTCAAATTAATTGATTCATTTCATCTACACTCTGCAACAATAAAAAACAAAATACTATGGAGAACTAAACCAGATAATTAACCAGATAAATAAAAGTTATGTAAGATATGAAAAGCTGTATTCAGTGAAAGCTCCAATTTCAAAATTAAAGTCACATTCTTATAAGTGAATTACCCTCTCAGTATGTGAGAACAAGTATTACTGTATATCTTGCTCCACAGAACCAAGGTGTGATGGCTTCACTTGCATAAACTGCTTTGATGTAATTTGGCGCAGTCTAAACTATTTGGGCATATTGTGAAAGCTATCTAAACCTGCCTGACCTGTGACTTAAATCAATCAAAACCACAACTTGAACAGTGATTCATCTAAACAAAATGTAAAATATTCAATAAATGGGGACTAATTGTGCGTTCCTCCTAGAGGCTTGAGGGCCTGCAGTGGCTAATATATAATTTATTTATAATTAAAAAGGGCTGCACTTTTTGCAGATGAGTCAGTGAGAACAGCTGTACTAATCACTGTATAGTTAATCTGTACTGATAATCAACACTTCCATAAATAGGCGTTATTTTATGCACAAAACTGAAAGCCATGTCACATGTAAGAGTTCTAGGATTGAAGGGCTCAAACACACTTCATAGGTACATGCCTTGCATAAGGTTCAATACATTTATGAAATTACTCGAGCTTCCAGATTAAAAACATGCATGACCATGCAAACTACCAGGGCACAGAGGTCATGGACTGTGCAGTGTTGCCCTGCATGCCTCCCACAAAGGAATGCTGTGACTCAGTTATATTTGATATCTTGTTTTGTGCGTGTGTTTACACCCGTGGTTATCTAATGGCCACCGTCGGTTGGGCTCTGACCACTTCTATTGCAAACACACACACACACCCACTCAAGACAAGTGCACTCTGCGCACAAACACTCAAAACAAACACATCCACGTGTCCCACTGTTGTTGCATTACTTGCAACACTGTGACTTGTCACTTTTTCTTCTTTGTGTGTTTTGTATACAAACCCAGTGAAGAGTCACTGCATTTACGTTTGATTTGTTTAAACAGTAAAACATTAGGAGCATGTATAAAGAATGAGAAACTCTTGTATTGCCTGAGTCAGAGAGTGAAAGACTAAAGCAGTAAATATTTATGTGGGGCCAACCCCTTTCACTGTCAGCCAGCCCATCAGCTCAGTTGGTGCTAAGTGTTCTCCACCCATCGGGCACTGCTAAGTATTTCACCGCAGAAAAACCAAAAAATGCAAAGAATGTTTTTCTCCCTTTGATGGGCTGGTATTTGGATGGCAGCTTGTTCATTTTCTGCACGCAATCAAGCAATTATACACACAGGCAAACATGGCAACTGCCTTCTGACCTCTTCTGTAACACTTCTGTATTTTTCCGCTCTTGACCCCCTGCGTTTCAACACCAACCACTTCTGTTTTGTTTCTTGACCTCCAATGTTTCCACATCAAGCACCCTTTTTCTTATGAGACCTAAAGATGGATTTTGTAGGTATTATTCCTTGACATGATAAACATGTGGTCACTTATTTTGACTGAAAGTTTCCTTTTACTTGTGTCCATGTACACATTAGTCTGCGTATGTACAGGCAGGTACTCTGACTGATGTTTGCTACCAGCCCTTGAATGTGCGTGTGATATCACTCCTAAGTGAATAAATAAAGTTAGTCAGCTGCTGCTGTTAGCTGTCAATAGCTGACAGTCATGGCAACAATAGTTTATTGGAAAGTTCTAGAAAAGGAGTGGTGCTTGTGATTGGCGTGCCTATCTGAAAAGAAAGCAAGCATGAATTATTGTATTACAATGTATATATAGTGAATAATACAACCAATATGTATAACGTAATATATGATAATAACGTCATATTAATGTCTGTCTTGGTGATTGTATTTGTAATGTTTATGTTATGTGGTTAACCAACTTATAATAATTAAATGGAAATAAATTATAATAATTATGATTATGATAATTATTTGAAAATAAAGCTAGGTGATATGTTACTATAATGCACTGAGGTAAACAACATCATTACCACTAATTTGTATGTTAAATCTAAATATTTATCCAATGAACCAGCCACTGTCTACCTATTACCTCTGCCATAGTTCATGAAGAAGTTAGATGTCTAAAACTACAAAGTCATCAGTTTACAAACCCTTTTAAAAAACACTGGTGCATATCAGCTTTTTCTAAATATCTTCATAAAGAGCTAATTTTTAATTTCTCAAGGCAGTGTGGTCTGTGTCCTCTGCCAACAAGTTCATGCAGTCCAAATCCATTAGTCTAGGTACTTCTATCGCGTGACATACTGTGTCTCCTTCATTTGTCTCAAGGCAATGTGGGAATTCAATGGGGAATATTTTTAGCTGATGCAGACGAGGGAATAGGCTAGTCTATCAAAATGTTTTGCTTTGGAGGCTAAGGCAACCTGGAGCTGTAACCCGAGTTCAGTGATCACAGTAGGCGTGGTACTCTGTATGACCTGCGAAAAAGAAAGGTGAGCCCAAGTCTGAAGTGTCAATCATATCAAGGAGGCGAGTGTGAACCAAACAACAAGCAAGATTGATGGATGCCTCACACGACAGTGCCAAAAGAACAGCAAACGCAAAACAAGAAACAAAACACATCACATGAACTCCAGTTAGAATGAACTTTGCGGTATTCTATATAAATGAAATCACCCATTGCATTTCATTCACCCAGCCCAACTGTTGAAAAGCTTACTGAAAGGAATACGTCAAAGGCCAAGGTAATTCAGTTGCTATGTTTAATAACAATAACACATTTGTGAATTAAAAAAAAAAAAACTGTCAAAAACAGAATGTCAATAGCCATTATATAATTGGTGTCATGAGCTCTTCATTTGAATTAAAAAGACTGTCATTAACATTGAGGTACATCTGGACACACAGGCAGAGACACACACTTACACACACACACACACACACACTCACACCCATGCTAAAATGGCTGCACTCAAAGAAGGTTCACCTTGGCAACCACCTGCTTGCAGCCATTTTGTGAGTACTGTCGTCCCCCGGCAGAGTAGTAGGAAAGTTCCCCTGCCAGCTGATCCACGTGCCCGAGGTCAGGGTAGAAGCCCTCGCGCGTCATCTCCTCCAGGAAGCACTCCACCACGTGGCTCTTCTCCAGCAGTGTCAGGGCCACCACGTCCACCTCTGCCCAGAGCGGGTGCTGCTCGGCCAGACTGCTCCGGATCACGTCCTCCATGTCGTCCTCCTGGCTCTTCCAGAAGCTGGAGGATGAGGAGGAGGAAGAGTTCTGGAGGACGTGGCGGATGATCTCCTCGTGGCCCAGGCTGCCGAGGAGCACGTAGACGATGTTGAGGAACTCGTTGCTCTGGTCGGGCCGCAGCAGCTCCAGCAGGGCGTTCAGCACGGGCGGCCGCATGGCGTGCGCCTCGTCCAGCACCACCACGGGAATGCGCTCGTCCGCCTCGGCGCGGGCCACCACCTGCGCCACGCGGGCCGTCAGCTCCACCGCACACCGCCCGGGGCTCTCCGACGGCGGGCAGTTGTGTAGGGCGAAGTACTGCACCACCAGCTGGTCGCCCACCACCGAGCGGAAGTGGCGCGTCAGCAGGCGGCCCAGGTGGCTCTTGCCCACGCCGCTGGGCCCGTGGACAGACAGCGCCAGTGGCCGCTTGTGGGAGTAAGTGGACAGGTAATCTCGCAGGTGCTCCATCAGAGTCTCCACACCTCGCTTCTGGCCAAACACCTCCCTCCCCAAGGTCTTCTCCAAGCCCTCCAGGTCATACTTCACCACATGGTCATCTAGGTTCTCAATGGCATTGTAAACCTATCATACAATACAAAAAGACACATACGTATATTACATGTAGAACACCTTTAAAAATGAGTGCAATACGAGCTGTACTTTAATGCAGTATGGATTCCAAATTTCATTTGGGAGATGAACACCTGGAGGAAGACGATGATGCTGAAGAGGATTAAGAAGGGCTTCGCACGACTCCTCTCCTTCTCTTTGGGCAGGAACTTGCGGCTGTCGCTGGGGAAAAGCACGCGGGACTTCCTCCTCCTCTTCTTCTGCTCCGTCAGCTGCTCAAAGGTAAAGACCTCGGGCATGTTGGCCCTGGGGGTCGCTGCCGCGGCGCTGTTGGAGCTGATGCGCCGCTTCTTCAGGGCTTGGTACTTGTTCCGTATCCGCATCATGGCCTTAAGCTGTGGGGAGAAGAGGGATTGGCTGGAGGGGTTCAAGGGCGTGGTCTTCTTCTCCTCCTCCTCCCCCCTCCCCTCTTCATCCACTTGGCTCTCCAGCCCCCCATTGGACAAGTCATTGTCTCTCATCTGTACAAAAACAAGCTGGTGTGTGAGAAACCTTTAAAGGAGAATTCCGGTGTGATATTGACCTAAAGTGTATTGAAACATGATACCGAGTGTGAACGTATGTCTCATAGCCCATCTCGGCTTGTCCCCTGCACTCCAAAATCTGGCGCTAGTTAGCCGATGCTACCAACAGCTTTTTCAATAGTGGTGCTTCGGCATCGGGCTAGCCATGCAAATAAATCACTGTTTTACACCCATTTACGAGGCTCAATGTATCTCCACACTTCATTGGTAGACTTCCCAGGGCCCTGACATTTAAAACGAGACATTGAGAACTTTGAAAAAGCACTGGTAGTTTACTTACAAGACGATTTATACAGACAGTATCTTCACGAAGTTTAGTGTTTGCAGCCATCTTGAATTTAGTCACGATAAGTCGAGCAACGAGTAAGAATGAACAGGTATGATAAGGTATCAGATTCCAAAAATAATTCAGTGGAAATGCATGGATTCCAGTTTCAGCAGTCTCGTAAATGGGTGTAAAACAGTGATTTATTTGCATGGCTAGCCCGATGCCGAAGCACCACTATTGAAAAAGCTGTTGGTAGCATCGGCTAACTAGCGCCAGATTTTGGAGTGCAGGGGACAAGCCGAGATGGGCTATGAGACATACGTTCACACTCGGTATCATGTTTCAATACACTTTCAATATCACACCGGAATTCACCTTTAAGAGTGGTGAAAAAGTTTGGATGCAAATCAGAGCTGACTTTGGTTTGGCCTCCAATCTGTTTTGCCCTGATAGACTGAAATCTTAAATTTATTGCCAATAATTAATATGAAGCATTGTGCAGCACTTAAATCATTTCTCAATAAATCTATGGCTGCTGGGAAAGCTACTGTAATAATAACTCATTAGAGCTGTGCTTTGCATATGATGTAAAATATTTTCTTAACCTTCTTTATCATCTAATGTGCGTGACTGTGCCTGGGGCAGAGACAAGATGTCTTATTTCAGACTTGTAACTGGCAAGTAGAGCATTGAGCCTAATTAGCCTAATTTGATATCATGAGAGAAAGAGTTTGAGTATTGGAGAGAGAGAGAGAGAGAGAGAGAGAGAGAGAGAGAGAGAGAGAGAGAGGATAGAAAGTCTTTGCATGTATGCGGTACCCCAGGCAAGACATCGGTTTATCATTCATTTCAATCTTGCGCTGCTCTTTATTGTGGCCCCTGGGTGACCCTGCTGTCATAACAACCCTCCGCCTGAACCCTCTCTCATCCTACCCCGCTACATACTCATCTCCTTGGCTGCGGTGCGCATGCTCTAGCTCCTAGGAACCCACCATGGTGAACTCCCCTTGACTTCTCCACAGGCCTGAGGTCAGCCTCTCCTGCACTCATAACATTTTTACTGGCCTGGATCCACTGCCACAGCCAATAAAATTAGTCAGGAGGAATTTGTGTTTCTCCTTTCGTTATTAGCTCTAACCACATGTCTGTTGTGCAGCACGCTGAGGAAATTTGTCACATAGTTAATCCATTACTTAAGAGGATGGCAAAACATGTGTACAGTGCTGGTATTTTTCCTGCATCAATTTATCAACAAACTTTTATAGATTCATTAAATGTTATCATCAGGTTGTGCACTGCCAAAAGTATATGCTTTGAGCCACTTTCTGAAATATATTTTGTCTTTTATGGAGCTGTTATCTGAGTGTATCAGATATGACCGAATTAGAACAGCATATCTTAAAACAGGAAGTGGCTATTCAAAAGTTCTGGTAAGCAAACAACGAAAAAAAGTTCCCATATATCATCAGAGAAAGAGCTGACTGTGTTCATCTGCATGACTGCACAACATAAGGTATTGTATGGGGGAAATGGGGTCAAGGAGTTAGTTCCCTTTGAATTTGAATTAGAATTTTTAAAAGTGTGGTTGCTGTGTTTAACCTCTATGGATGTAGCCTAACACTGAAGTCGGTTCTATGATGTGTTCACTGCTTCGAAGTAAGTAAGTAAGTCACCACAAGTACTGTAAATGTGATGGAATCGACAGACAAACACTTTAATGGAAAGAGAGTGTGAGCGTGTAAAGGACACATATGTGACCTTCAATGAAGCCCGTTGGAATCTGTGAAGACCTACAGTGAACTAGATGTTCTGTGTGGGCAGTTATGCAAACCTAAGTGTTCATTATGGAAATGGTTTACAGGACAGTGTTCTCTGACAGGAAACAAGAACACATTATGGTAGAACACAGTATGGGTGAAATAGAGGAGTAGAGGATAGAATATTGAGACAAATTGTTCAGAATAAGGAGAATTGAAATGTATTCATAACAACTGATGTGTGTTTATGTGTGTTTGTCCCGCTCAAACACTGAGCACCGAACGGCTTCACAGCAATCAAATGTCAAAGCAGCCAGTAGTGTAGTCACAGTATGAGTCAAAGTTTAACATTTGGGTATTCAGAATATTACCACTGATGTCAATACATATGCCACCATAGAATTTTACCAAAAAGGCAAGATGCGGAATGGGTGAAAAAGGCAACCAGGATTTCAAAAAAAAGAAAGTCCTGAGCTCAGGGAGTGACCGAGAGTAGTAGAAGGGATGCGGTCTAAGTGAGCGCCAAACGGAGGGGGGGGGGGGGTCGCCTACCTTTGGCATCGATGGTCAGTATCCACAGCCCCCGCTTCTGCCGTCAATCGGAGGAGCAGGCCTCTCCCGGGGGCAAAAAGTAGGTGACACAGATGCACTCTTCCAGAAAACCACCACAGGCAGCTCCTGCAGATCGGCCAGGGCTCACCAGTGTGTCGTCCACCCCCTCCACACTCTCTCTCTCACTCCACCCTTTCTCTTCCTCACTCTTCTGTCACCCTGTGAACCCGCACAGAGCTCCACCTCTGCAATCAATCTATCTCTGCTCTCATTCAATCTCTTTCCTCATTCCTTCTTTCATTCCTTCCTTCCTTCCTTTCTTTCTTACTGTCTCTGTCTCTTTTCCTTATTCTCCCTCATCCGCTCCCTCTCTCTGGCTCGCTTGTCAGGTTTTGCATTCTGTAAACAGGCATGCATGCGTTTACATTAGGTGTGCCTCTGTACAACACATCCGCTGTGGTGTTTGTGGGGGTGATTTGGATGCAGTGTTTTCATTGCAACTTCCCCCTGAAGTAGCCAGTGTTGACCATTTTTTCCCCTCACATAGCGAAAGGAGGCCTGCTGGCTGTTTACTCCCAGCACAGCTGCCTGATAAACAGGCCGACCACTCAGAGCCGTGCTCTCAAGGTAGCATCTGTTTGGATTTCAATGACAATCCTGCCCTGGGCAATGATCCAGTGTTGACTCTTACTGGAAAGATTGAGAATTACAGCATAGGGGTGAGAGAAGGGGAGAGAGAGGGAGGGAGGATGATAGATAGAGATAGATAGATAGATACTTTATTGATCCCCAGGGGAAATTCAAGGTCTCAGTAGCATACAGACAACACACACACATTCACTAACAGCAGAAAAAGTAATTAAAAGTATATAATATAAAAACACAACTAAGCAATAAGGACAGTAGAAGATAAAGAATATACTAAATATACTAAAATACAAATTATACTAACACTTAATCTAAATCCATTCTAAAAACAGTATCCACATAGTGGTGATTAATCAATCAAGAGGCGCTTGCAATGACTGAGGCAGTGACTGAGCCTGTGATTCTCTGTGCATAGTAAGGTAAGGTAAGGTGCTCTGTGTGAGTGAGTGTCACGGTGATGGTGCAGGGGTGAGACATGACCCACAGTGTTGGAACTTGTCCAAGGCGTAGGCTCAAATTGAAGATGTGCTTTAGTGGCTCCCCCAGTTCAGCCTGAGTAGCCTTGGACACAGTCTGTCAGGCCCCACTGCTTTATTGATGCGCAGTTTCTTTAGTTGGGCTCTCACTTGATCTGTTGTGATGATGGGGGGTGTAAGGGGAGGGGAGGGGTGCATCTGGGATCTGTGTGTATGATGGCTGTTGACTGAGGTCGTTGTCACCTCATTGTTCGTGATTGCCATGTGGGGGAGGGGTGCAATATCCAGTGATGGTGGGGGTACGATAGCCTGTGATGATGGAGGTGAGTGTTGCACTGGTATTGAGGGGGTGTGGGGGTGGGGGCTGGGGGATGACCACCTCCTTGATGTCCCTGTCAAGGCTGCCAGAGTCGTGTACACCTCAACAGGCACAGGCAAGGAGGCGTCAGGCGGGGACAGGGCGTGAGGTGATGGTGGCTTAGGTCGTTGGGTGTCACCGGGATGCAGAGCTGGAGAGACTGGGAGGCTGGGAGGTGGGGGTAGGGCGGGCACACAAACAAGAGCCGGGTCTGAGTCAGCTGGGGGTGTGTGTATGTGTGTGTGTGTGTGTGTGTGTGTGTGTGTGTGTGTATGTAGGCACGTGTGCATGGACTGACACTAAAATGTAACTTTCACATATTAAGCAATTTCCCTAGTAAGGTATGATGCTTTGATTCTGCAGAAAGTCTCTGTGGCTCAACAACACCTGATTCAACATGGGGGACAATTGAACAGCAGGAGGTGTCCCGGTCCTCTGTTGCTCCCACCTTACCTAGAGGAATGCCCCAAGCCCTTGCCATGGTTGTTCTTTTCCCAGCGGAGACAACAAAGACGGTGGTGTCCCCTCTACGGTCTGCTGGGCACCATGAACTTGTTGATTACAGGAACAGTGGGGTTGGGGGGTGGGCAGCCCACTAGGGACTCCCCGGGGCCCAAAAAGGTTACAGCAGGTCCCCACGGCCCCCGAAGACCCATTTAAAAAATGCCTTTGGCTTTGCTTACTCACACAGAAACGTGAGTCTGACTTCTGTTCCTGGCCTACAGCGAGTGTCATATAGCCCTCAGCTGAGTTACGTAGTAGTCTACTGTAAGATCTGTATGGAGGGAAATGTGGGACAGAGCTGGTTTTCCTGGGGGGAGTGTGTGTGTGTGTGGTGGGGGGGAGAACAGAGACAACATATCAAATGTTGAAAATGACAAATTTGACTATTTCATGGATATGTTTATTTTGAATTTGATACCAAAAAAAAGTTGGGACGGGGGTAACAAAAATGCTGGAAAAGTTGTAAAGATAAAGAAAACAAAAGGAGGAATGTTTCACAACTAATTAGGGAACTGGCAACATGATTGGGTATGAAAAAGAGCATCCCAGAGAGGCAGGGTCTCTTAGAAGTAAAGATGTAAGGATATTCATCATTCTGTGTAAACCTGTGCACAAATGATAAAACAATGTAATTGTAATGCTTCTTAACATGAAATTGTAAAGTATTTGGGGAGTTCATCATCTACAGGACATATTATTATTAAAACATTCAAGGAACCCAGATAAATCTTTGCAAACAAGGGAAAGAGCTGAAAAACAAATTGGATGGCCGTGGTCTTTTGGGCCTCAGATGGCACTGCATCAACATCAGACCTGTTTCCAGACCCATCATTGTATGGGCTCAGGAAAACCTCTGATAACCATTGTCTATGTGCACAGTTTGATACTCAATAAATAAAAAACTGCAGCCAAAATTGTAACTGGGCTAAAGAGGAGAGTAAGTATCCAACCGATCCAACTTGTTTTAGTTCTCAGTTCGAAACCCAACATCTATGACAGTGTGAAGGAGCATTAGTGCCTACAGCATGGGCATCTTGCACATTTGGCAAAGCACAATCAATTTTGAATGATGTATACAAGTTTTGAGCAACATATACTGCCATCTAGGCAATGTCTTTTCCAGAGAAGACCTTGAATATTTCAGGAAAACAATGTTAAAATGAATTCTGCAAGTATTTCTCCAAAGAGGAAGAGTCCAGGTGCTAAAATGGCCTGTCTGCAGTCCAGATTTGTCAAACTAGGTGGATTAGGTGCATAATGGAATTAAAAACATGACTAAGAATACCTCATAATGTTGAGCAACTGAAATCCTAAATCAGGCAGTAATGGGACAACATTTCTTTCTCAAATCTCTAGCAACTGGTCTCCTCAGTTCCTAAACATTTACAGAATTTTGTTAAATGAAGATCTGAAGCAGCACAGCACAGCACAGCACAGATTCAAAATGATCATATATTTTCATGAAATAGTCCAAATTTTCACTTTCAACATTTGATATGTTGTCTATGTCCATTTTGCTGCTAAATATGGGTTATATATTATCACACTCTGTTTTTATCTGCATTTTACCAGACGCGGCTCGTTCACTTGGGCAGGAGGGGCAGAGCCCTACTAACGATTCATCCACTAGAAAAGTAGATCCACAAAATATTTTTTTAAATAAAATGTTGTTTGTTTATTATTGTAATCTGTGGCAAAGTACTCAATCATGTTACATTTTTGTATGATTTGCAAAGAAATTTCGAAATGATCATATCCATAGTTGTTGTAGGCCTACTACGTCACATTTCAGCCTATGTAAATCTGTCGACCGATAATGGAACTGCAGCTAGAGTGCGGTTAGTAGAAGGTCGGGTGGGCAGATCATGCCACTGCCCACCCAATACGACGTCAGAACTTACTGTAGGGTCATTCCACGTCAATTCAACCAGGGCCCACGCACTTAGGTCTCAAAAAATTCTGAAAAAATTACCAGATGTACCTATGTTACCCAGGAGACACACTGTAAAATTACTCTTATGTAAGATCAATACTTTCCAAGATACAGCCAGTTTCACAGGGCACCCAAAACACCAATGGGGGGTGTCGATTTTGTCCATCCCTTTTTTTTGTCAAAGTTCACAAGCCCACAGCGCAAGAACTAAACCATGTAGGAGGCTCAAATTTTGCATGCTGGTACATAAATAGGAATAGTATGTAGCAAAATCGTCACGTTTGGTCTGGATATTCCTGCATGGTCATAGCTGTCCCTCAAAGTTGATACAAATTTTATTGGAGTTTTTGGCTGGGCTCTGTTTAAGCCTTCAGAAGACATATTTGTACTCAGCATGCGGCATGTCATTGGGGTTATAAAGTGGGCACCCTCATTCACCGATGTTTCGTTAAGTTAGGCCCACGACACCTCATGAAGGCTTAACAGTGAAACCAGCGTCCTGGAGACACTCCCCTCCATGCTGCCACCATATTACCACATTGAAATATCCAATACCCAAAATACTCTTTAACCAGCCCAGGCATGGTCAAGGTTGGCTAGGTTGGTCCGTCCCGTTGATGTGGACTGAACCATAGCCATAAAAACCCTGGCCAACCAACCATCAACCTAGGCACAGCCCATCACAAACACAAAACAAATTAGCCAGTTAGCTTAGCTAGTTAGCTTAGGCCCCATCACAAACACAAAACAAATTAGCCAGTTAGCTTACGCCCCATGCTGCCACCATATTACAACAACAAACATCCAAATACCCTTAACCAACCTAGGCATGGTCTAAGTTGGCTAGGTTGGTCCGTCCCGTTGATGCGGACTGAACCATAAACCATAAAAAGCCTACCATCAACCTAGGCACAGTCCATCAGAAAACAAAACAAATGAGCCAGTTAGCTTACCTTAGCTTGCGCCCCAGGAAGGGTAACTTCTCCTTCCAACAAACAAAGGACAAGAGTCGGTCATTTAATCGGACATTTTCACGTTCGTGGTAGGCCATATGTCTGATAAGAAGCTCTGGTTGTCCTAAACGCAATAAAATGTTCTATTTTCCATGCCTGCTTTTCCGATCTTCTGGGGGACAAGGGGATGTTTGGAGTAGGCTAGTGTAGGTGTGTGTGACATGAAACATTTTCAGAGAAGGCAAAAAACTTGAGGCTAGCATCTGAGTTGTGCAAATTAGCCATGCTGGGGAAAGCTAATATTGCAGCACAACTCGATGAGGGCTACAGTGTAAGTGCGAAATCGGGTAGGCCTACGAGTTTGTTCACCTGAGAGTGACACAGATAAAGTAAGGCTGATTGCACAGACATTTGATGGTCTAGTGTCATGAGAGGAGCATCTGGTGGAGTGCGTAAGAAAGTGCAAGACGTGTACCCTAATTGCTATGCACATCAATTGAACCTGGTGATGGAAAAGGCTGCGTCAGCAGCATCCTCAGTGCGTGTCTTCTTCGGATCTTTATGGTTTCTCGGCTTTTTCACAAGATCTCAGAAAAGATTTAAAAGCTTATTTTGGAGTGTTTCGAAATAATTGAAACATCTGGACATTTTGATACAATCTCAGTTAGAGAGGCTAAAGGGTTTTCTCGAATGCTCTTAGATCCCGAGTTTTTATTCATTTTAGACCTGTTCTACAAGATCATGCCCCGTGTAGATGTGCTCTATGCACAGCTGCAGAAAAGAGCAATTGATGCAGTGGAGGCACACAGGGTTACAGACAAGTTTGTGGCCAACATGAGAACGACAGGCCTACGCGATGTCCCATGCCTTTGTGCAAAACATACCGGTGTCCAGGATAAGCGCAGGTCCGCTTCTAGCTTTGCGCAAATTGCCTATGAAGTGTGTGACAATCATACTGCTACCGACAGATTTTCATTCACTGGCCATTTGTCTGCCGCCATCCTATTTGATAGTTCAAGCTTCCTCAAATTTTCCAAATCATTCCCCAAGGAGTTTGTAAAAAAACTGCCCTTTTACGTGTATGTGTCACTTAATATTAATTTCTATACAAACCACGGTGGACACACAAGCACTCATTCCATGGTATAGGCCTAACCCCCCATACACACAGAATATTTACCTTTTTAATGAATAGCCTACTTTTAATTTACTCTTTAAAGTTGAGCTGGCTCTTGAACACAATAATTTTGTTACTTATAATTTCTTTTATGAGTAGGCCTACATGACAATAAACAACTTGAACTTGACTATGAGAGCTGAGTGGTGTAATGCGGCGTGAAGCCTACGCTTGGAGCTCCAGTGGAATTTTGATTTCGATTTCGAATTCTCGGTTAATTTGTTTCCCTCTTGAGTTTTTCCCCCAAAGTAGTTCTCCACTGATTTGAGCTAATGAGCTAATTACCGGTACCTACCTTGTAGCTTTTGTCTGGAATCTCAAAATTTTAAACTTCACTTCTTATGAATAAAATAATTATTATGTAGGTTAACCATAGGTTAATAATGCATGAACAAAACGGTGTTTTGACCGCAAGTGGTAACATTATGGGATTCCATTCCCCAGATTTTGCTCATAGCCTAGCCTTAGAAAGAAAGAGCCGTACAAATGAACAAAATCTCCGTGGACCGACCTTAGTGTGCCTTTTTTTTTTCTAAACTTGATCATCAGACTCTGCCCGTCTATTTGTCAACCCAGGAGCCGGTAATGGGTTCTTCTAAGAAAATGTGGTTCCATTCTATTTCAAGAAAAGATTCTTCTATATTCTGCGAAAAGGAATATCAAGGTGTTGTTCTTCCCTGAAACCCACAGACACGTCTGAACATTCTTTATAGGTTTGTTTTATTTGGCTTAGGCCAGGAATACCGAGGAAATGCAACACACTCCCACTTATATCCGAGTACCAGGTGAGTGAAAACAATTCCTAAATTCTGCACCAGCGCACCCCAGAGTCGGAGGCGGGACTTATTCCGGAGACTTATTCCGGAGAGGTCTATTTTAACATCACTTTTATGTTATAAATTCATGTTAGAAATACTATTACAAAATAAATAGTTTAGTTATTTCATAATGATCACGGGTGTCCCAAAGAAGTACGGACAGACACGTAAGTTTAACTTTACGCCGTGTTACGAGAACTTAATATTAAAGACGATCTAACTAGACGTCTCAGCCATGGATATCCATTTCATAAATGAAAACTATTTTTAAAACTATTTTTATAGATCGTTGTGAAAGAGTTGCTTCAATTGCACACCGAACACTGTCATTTCCCTTTGGGGATGGACCATAGACAGTAAAACCAACTTGCTGTGATGGAGCTGCTAACGATTGGACTGAGATCGCAACTTTTGAAACCTGGCATGCAATATCTACTTCTGCATGGAGACTTGACTCCATCTGTAGAGAACACAACATGTAGGCTTACATATATGTGCAATGTATTGGCAGTACCATTATGAATAATAATATAACAAAATATATTATAAGAACAACTGAATAAATATGGTATGAACCATATGGACAGATATGTACAGCATGGGCGGATTATGAACTTTCGGGCCCCTGGGCCCAGATGTATTAAGGGCCCCCCACTTATTGTCGTATATGTGGGAGGGGCGGGGTTTGGGGGTCCTCCCCCAAATTTTTTTTTTAAATTTGTTATGTGATTTCCTGTATTCTGGCGCATTTTGGGGAAGGCCAATACTAAATTCAATCAGATTCATAGCCTACATCCTGATTTGTTGATATTGAGGCAATGATTCCATGCAAAGGCTTGGGCTTCAGGGCCCCCTGACCCCTTGGGCCCCTGGGCCTGGGCCCGGTAGGACTAAGTTATCCACTTCAGTTATCCATCCCTGATGTACAGTACAGTTATGTGCAGTGTGGTAACAGTACCATTGTAGAGCAGAAACAGTAACATAAACATCAGAGAGACTTGCTTCTACAGCTACATAAGATAAGAGTTAGAGAGTCACAATATGTCCAATATTATTTAATAAAATTTTAGGGGGGTGGGGTTTGTGATTTTCACATACAAACAAAGCATTTTTTTAGCTGAACTCACTGTCCTGACCAAAACTGCGGTCTTTAGTTAAGACTGTAAACTTAGCCATGGTTTCTTCCTTGTAATTACTGCGGTAGGCTACTTCTCAAAACTCCTGTACTCGTTACAGTGACAGTATCGTCCGTAAACGGACTCTATTATCGAGATTTTGCGATATTTCACTATCTGTTACGTAACTTCCGTTCTTATGTATCCCTTCTAGCCACAACCGAAACACGTGCAAGGGTGTGGTTTTATCTTAAAGTATCCTTCTGAGCCATTTGTGGATGTTTCAATATGTAACCTAGCAACAGACACATTATCACCAGCACAAACATGAGTGTGCCCACCCCTTGAATCACCACCTGAGGTAATACCTGTTAAATACCTGGCTGTAATATGATGCCTGTGATGTTGGTAGCTGTTTTGCCCCTCCTGTCCCCTTCTCTCTTTCATACACACCCGCACACACACACACACACACACACATACACACACATGCGCAGGGGTGATCTGGTGAGTCAGAGAGGCTTTGTTTGTGAATGGAGTTTTACAGATGAAAGGATCTGAACTGCTATCTGAGTGCATTGACCCCTTTGTTAGAAGTGCTCAGCGAAGGGCTCTGGTGTAGCGTGACAGCACCTAGCCTACCCACCTCATCCCCGACAAATCCCTGCTTTGTGAAACTAAACTGAACTCTTCACTCCCAGTTAGACTTTGTGTCGATGAGACAAAACCGTCCGGGACGGAACGGCCATAAGACTGCAGTAAAATCCACAACTCTGAAGCCAAGTTCCCCTGATGGCCAAAGAGAAGCGACCCTATGCACATACTGCCACAGGGTGATTCATTCTGCACCAGCAAACAATCTGTGCTAATACACCCCAGACACAGTCTCAGGTGCACACACACACATACACACGCACACACACACGCACACACAGAGACACAGAGACACACACACACACACACACACCAATTAATTTCAGGAACTTGTAGCCACTTCTTTTCTCAGGCCCTGCTGAAACAAAGGTTTCATAGCTGCACAGAGGAGTTCAGTGTGTTGGGATAACCCCCTTGACCACAGGAGATTTGCTGCCAATGACCCCTACAGTGCAGGGCAGTTTTCACAGACAGTTCTAGAGAGGCTGAAAGGTTTAGGTTCAGAAAGTAAATGTCACGTCATGTCGGTGTTGGATGTGTGGGCAGAGCCACCAAATTTCAATCATCATTAAGTGGCCCATACGTCCAGCTCTTGGGTAGACAGTGCTGTTTTCTATCCCTTGTCTCGGCAGACACTTGACTGGCCAACATTTGACATCTACCATATTTGTGTCTCAAAAGCTGAAGTGCACTCACTCAGTAGTGATTAATATGTTTTCTACTCTGTAGCATTGACAAAGATATGAGTCCATATCAGGACATGGCAGCGTTGGCCTACTTCTCAGCTACTTCTTTTGAATCAGGAGTGCAACGTGTTCAGCTCAAGAGTGATAATGATTTAAGGCTACAGTCAACCAGTTACTCTTAAAGATAAAGTTACAGATAGATAGGCCTACAAGCTAGAAGCTTTGTTTTACCATTTATTTTGTGAAAATGTTGCTAACACCCTTACAAAAATAACTACAAAGTACAATGTAGTAGTGCAGTTTAATTTCCAATTCTGCATTTCTGCAGTACAGTGCAGTGCAATGCAATTCTCATGTCCAAAATACTGTATACAGAGCCCCTGAGGACCATGGTGGGAATTATCTTTTTAGAGGTGGGAATTTATTTTAAAGCCCCTTTTGCACTCCCTTGCAATGCTTTTGATTTAGAAAACTTATTAGCCTGACCCCACCCACCTAGATCTTCTTTCAGGGAGATCAGGGAAGCTAAATACCGCATAGACAGACCTCTGAAGTTAAGCCTAAAAGCTGCTTTGAGATCCATGGGCATCTTGCCATTTCAATTCCTATGGGAAATGTTTGAATTGTCGCACCTGATAAACTCTCGTGTGGACAAAGAAGTCTGAAATGCAGATGTTTGCTCAACACACTTTTGTCCTCTACATTCGAGTGGGTAATGTGATCTTCTAATCTGTACGTTAAGACGGCAAACTTAGATTTTTGCTACCCCAGAGCTAAAAGCACACAACTAATTCACACAGTGGTCCTTTGGGGGCTCTGTAGCCTACATAGCCTATTCTGCAAGGAATTTCTCAAAAACCGCAGTTTTGACACTTGAACAGCTCAAGTATCTTGTAATTTTGTTCTTTTTTTCTAATGATTCTCCAATAAAAAACCCTATTTGACAAAAACAGATTAAACAGATGTTTGCCCCTGTGTCCTTGAATTTCTACTAGTAGAGCAATAAATCAGGTAAGTTACATGTACATTTATTCATTTAACAGGTGCTTCTATCCGAAGCGACTTATTATGTAAATTATGATTATTACTCATTACCTTGCGGAAGTTGGAAATTGAACATGTAAAAGGCTTCCAAGGAACCCATATTACGCTACCACGTACGCAAGTTCCAAGGATAATACCAGGCTTACCTGGTTACCTACCAAAAACGCCCTCAAACGGACAGAAATACCCGTATGTTTGTGTAAAAGAATACGTTTGTACAGGTCAGGTGCCTATGCAGGTACAGTTTCATTCATCTGTCCTGTTTTTCCAATGCAAATAAATCACCATACATGCTGTATTGCAAGTCTTTGCTCGTCCCTTGGGGAGGGATATTGTCTGAGCAGCGAAAGAGAGTGTACTGCGTTAATTCCGAGACGAGAGAAGGAAGATGACGACGATGGTGAGCACCACCATGAGCAGGACCGTGGTGGCCATGATACGACTGCTCCCCACACACACACAGAGATACACACACACACACAGACACACACACACACACACCAATTAATTTCAGGAACTTGTAGCCACTTCTTTTCTCAGGCCCTGCTGAAACAAAGGTTTCATAGCTGCACAGAGGAGTTCAGTGTGTTCACTGTAACAAGATTCTGTGATTTTCACAGCATCACTGCTGTTTTTGAGAAAAATGTGTACTGTATTTGTGAATACAGTATGTTGCTGTAGTTTCGCTATGAATTATGGTCAAAAATGGTCAAACTACAGTAATAAAAATGTGCTGCGAATCATAACACAGTAATAAATCTGACTCCTCCCTCACTTGTCAGCTTTTTGAAAATTTTGAAAAAACATGGCAGAAAATCATTTGGGGTTTTCTGTTTTCTTTTTGCACATAAATACAAAGTTAAGCTCCCAGATAGCAAGGTGACATTGATATTATGTTGTTTTTCCATCCAAATCATCATTTTGAAAAGATATTGAAAAGTCATGAATTTATGGTTTACTGGGAAATTTTGACGTGGTGATTGAAACGTGTACCGCGCGACGACGTTTGAACTGTCCGGCGGCGGTAGATCATTTTTGAGCAACAGTTCAGTCAGTCAGACCAACGGTGTTCAGCACTGTCAAGTTCGCAGCTCCACCTTAATGGTAAGCAAGCATTTATTTATGTAACGTTAATGTTTCATTGTGAAATTGTACTACATTAAATTCGGCATGTGTACAGTCTATATGCGTTGTACTGTCTAACTTACAAACTCATCCATTCTTGTTGGATCAACTAAGTAACGTTAGGCTAGCTATCATAGTTGCTGTTGCTGTGAAGGTGGCATTAACGTTAATGTTTTATGTTACGTTAACGTTTTGGCAGTCTCATTTATATTAGGCCTACCTTAGTTCTCAGTAAGTTACAGTTTATTATATTCATATAATTTATATAAAACATTCGCTAGTAGTGCTAGGCCTAGTATGTTACTGTCACAATGTTAGGCTGAAGATGATGTGCTGCTGGTTAACGTTAACGTGGAGGTTTAGCTGCTACCAGCTAACTTATTTAACGTTAACTCATCGTAATCATGTACGGTTTTGTGAGTTTAATAGGCTAACTTTAGCAATATTGATATAAGTTAACTTTAAGTCACATCTGACTATCATTAACCGTTGTTCGGATGAACAGCGCGAATGGCTGTTGCTGCCAAATGTGTTGCTGCAAGCAAACATCATCAATGAGCTCACCCAGCTGGCTAACGTTAGCAGCTAAATATACCTTGCGAAACTGAGTTATGCTAACACCATCTTCAGCCTGGCATTTTGACAGTAAACTCAAAAAACATACAGTATATATATAAATGATTATTCTAAAGTTTCACTTGTAAGTAGCCTTCAGTTTCAGTTGAAAATTGTTATCTAACACTGTTTATCTTTTTTTCTTCTATTTCTGCTAGGTGCTGCTTCACTCTGCTACTGGTGGTGGATCAGGCTGACTGCAACCATTGGTCTAACGTTAGGATGCAGCACACGAGAATTTCTAAACGGAAAAAAGTGAATAAATGTACTTGCTTTTCAAACTGATAACAGGTTGTCAATGGTTATTTATGCAAGTTTGTGTAGCCTAAACCATACCTAGGCCTAGTCAAATTTATCCTGGCTGTAGATAAAGCAGGATATGAATTTCCCAAAATTACTGTATATAATATTACAGCACTGGTATTACTACTGTACTAAGTTACAGTATGACTAAGTACTGTGATTAAAAATACAGTAGACAATTCAATACTGTATACATTACAGCACTGGTAGTACTACTGTAGTTTGCATTTACAGTATCAGGCATAGGTACTGTGATTTCATATACATTAGGTGTACTGTAGAGTGAAATACAGCAACTTGCTGGTTATTTGCTGCCAGCAAGTTGCTGTAAATTTTACGTTAAACTTTTTACAGTGTTGGGATAACCCCCTTGACCACAGGAGATTTGCTGCCAATGACCCCTACAGTGCAGGGCAGTTTTCACAGACAGTTCTAGAGAGGCTGAAAGGTTTAGGTTCAGAAAGTAAATGTCACGTCATGTCGGTGTTGGATGTGTGGGCAGAGCCACCAAATTTCAATCATCATTAAGTGGCCCATACGTCCAGCTCTTGGGTAGACAGTGCTGTTTTCTATCCCTTGTCTCGGCAGACACTTGACTGGCCAACATTTGACATCTACCATATTTGTGTCTCAAAAGCTGAAGTGCACTCACTCAGTAGTGATTAATATGTTTTCTACTCTGTAGCATTGACAAAGATATGAGTCCATATCAGGACATGGCAGCGTTGGCCTACTTCTCAGCTACTTCTTTTGAATCAGGAGTGCAACGTGTTCAGCTCAAGAGTGATAATGATTTAAGGCTACAGTCAACCAGTTACTCTTAAAGATAAAGTTACAGATAGATAGGCCTACAAGCTAGAAGCTTTGTTTTACCATTTATTTTGTGAAAATGTTGCTAACACCCTTACAAAAATAACTACAAAGTACAATGTAGTAGTGCAGTTTAATTTCCAATTCTGCATTTCTGCAGTACAGTGCAGTGCAATGCAATTCTCATGTCCAAAATACTGTATACAGAGCCCCTGAGGACCATGGTGGGAATTATCTTTTTAGAGGTAGGAATTTATTTTAAAGCCCCTTTTGCACTCCCTTGCAATGCTTTTGCGTTCCCTTTGCAATACTTTTGATTTAGAAAACTTATTAGCCTGACCCCACCCACCTAGATCTTCTTTCGGGAGATCAGGGAAGCTAAATACCGCATAGACAGACCTCTGAAGTTCGCCTAAAAGCTGCTTTGAGATCCGCGGCATCTTGCCATTTCAATTCCTATGGGAAATGTTTGAATTGTCGCACCTGTTAAACTCTCGTGTGGACAAAGAAGTCTGAAATGCAGATGTTTGCTCAACACACTTTTGTCCTCTACATTCGAGTGGGTAATGTGATCTTCTAATCTGTACGTTAAGACGGCAAACTTAGATTTTTGCTACCCCAGAGCTAAAAGCACACAACTAATTCACACAGTGGTCCTTTGGGGGCTCTGTAGCCTACATAGCCTATTCTGCAAGGAATTTCTCAAAAACCGCAGTTTTGACACTTGAACAGCTCAAGTATCTTGTAATTTTGTTCTTTTTTTCTAATGATTCTCCAATAAAAAACCCTATTTGACAAAAACAGATTAAACAGATGTTTGCCCCTGTGTCCTTGAATTTCTACTAGTAGAGCAATAAATCAGGTAAGTTACATGTACATTTATTCATTTAACAGGTGCTTCTATCCGAAGCGACTTATTATGTAAATTATGATTATTACTCATTACCTTGCGGAAGTTGGAAATTGAACATGTAAAAGGCTTCCAAGGAACCCATATTACGCTACCACGTACGCAAGTTCCAAGGATAATACCAGGCTTACCTGGTTACCTACCAAAAACGCCCTCAAACGGACAGAAATACCCGTATGTTTGTGTAAAAGAATACGTTTGTACAGGTCAGACGAAGTTTCATTAAGAGGCACTGTCTAGGAATAGTCTCAGAGGGAGCTTGTGTGCTCATTTCCTGTCGCTTAAAATTCCCCACATTGGTGGACGAGCAGGGGGTACCGTTGGGAATAATGATGCCACTGTAGGCCTATGACTTATGGTATGAGCTCATTTCCAGCGTCCGGTGGTTTCATCGCTTCTTCACCTGTAAGGAATCTTGCCAATTCATAGCTGATCGATCAAATGGGTCAGATTCTTCTGTTACTTCATGAACTATCTAAATATCACTATATAATTACTATAATGTATAGGCTTCTAATTAATGCGACTACTACAGCAACTCATTCTGTTTCGCACTTTTAACATAGCCTAAATAACATTCCACATTAGTTTTTTTCATCACCCTGCGTAATAATGTATTTCCAAGCTGAGCTGGACATCCCCAGACGCATGATCATGCAGTACCACGATACCGCGTATCCTGTCATCGCATGAGCTTTGTCAGTCCTCTCTGGCTAGTGGCTACTCTTCTCGTGTACATCTACAGTAATCTGAAGACTCACTCATGCTGTACTTTTCCATTGCGCAAGCATGTCGTGAGTTTGAATAGGTTACGTAGGCCTAGGACTACATTTGTAATGTATTGCACGCCACCTCGTGGACACATTTTTGTCCAAGTCCATTCGGTCTAAAATTGGAGACTGAATAACAATAGCACATCTTCAATCAATCAATAATGACAACTAAATGCAAATAAGGTAATTTTCAATAATTATTGGACAATAAATGTAACAGGATAATCTAGGGAAATATTTTTGCAGAAATATTAAAAAACAATGGTTCAAATTGTTAATGTATAAGAAAAAAAAACATTAATTGTGCAAAAAAAAATAAAAAAGTGCTTCTGAAAGGGCTCTTCAATTCATTGTGTGCCTGTTGTTAGATTCGAGGACTTCTTCAGAGAGAGTGTCAAATAGTCAAGAGTCATGCAAAAAAGTAACTGTAGATTTGTATGGCGCCAGTCAGTCATTTGCATGAAAGCTCTTGGATGGAAAAAGACCTGAAAACAAAAAATAATTGGCGTGTTGTCTATGTGGTCGCAGGTCATGTGATACAGTGACTTTGCTATAATTTAAGTAGGGCATTATTTTACAAGAAAGATTTAATGGCTTTGTTTCTCTCTGTCTGAGAATAGATATTATTTTAATAGTAGGCAAAATAGAACTTCACAGTTTGGCATAGAAACGATACTCTGTTTCAGTTTTACCATCATTCCAGAGCCTGAAGGAGAACTCTCCCTCTGAACAACTTTTCAGTTAGGCCTATATGACCAATTTCAAGAAATATAAATAGAACATGTTAGCTTTAGAAATAAAAGTGCTATAGATGCATGTATATGATATTTTTCCACAACCAGTCTATGACCAAAGTCTATGGTAAGCCTATGCAGGTACAGTTTCATTCATCTGTCCTGTTTTTCCAATGCAAATAAATCACCATACATGCTGTATTGCAAGTCTTTGCTCGTCCCTTGGGGAGGGATATTGTCTGAGCAGCGAAAGAGAGTGTACTGTGTTAATTCCGAGACGAGAGAAGGAAGATGACGACGATGGTGAGCACCACCATGAGCAGGACCGTGGTGGCCATGATGCAGGCCCGGCAGGGTGGCCTCTGCGCCTGCCTCCGCAGCATGGCCAAGCAGCCTCTCCCATGCCCCCGCTCTTGGCCCGACTGCTCCCCGCCGGCTCCTCCACTGCCACCGCTGCCGGCCGGCAGCCCCACGTCCAGCGTGTGGCTGACCGTCCGCGCGGCCAAGGGCAGGACGCCCTCGTCGGGCCGCTTGACCTGCAGGCGACCTTTGCTGCGGCTGAAGCGGATGCTGTAGACGCGCTGCATGGCAGCCGGCAGGCAGGAGAGCACGGTGGAGTCCGTGTCCAGCTTGGGCAGCCCGAGGTTAGGCAGAGGAGTGTGGCCGCGGCACAGCGGGCACTGGATGGAGTTGGGCTGCGCCGACTTGACGTTCATGCGCGCGAGGCACTCCAGGCAGAAGGTGTGCTTGCAGCCGAGCATCTTGGGCGTGCGGAAGACGTTGTCGAACTGGCTAAAACAGATGGCACACTCCAGGTCTGGAGCATCTTCGTCGTCCACAGCGGAGGGCGGGAGATCTGGCTCAGGGTCAGGATCCATGGTTAGATGTGGAGGTTGCAGAGGAGGATGTGTGTGTGTGTGTGTGTGTGTGCGTGTGTGTGTGCAAACAAGGAGTCTTAGCTGAGGTGATGTGGTTTCATAGGCAAAGACATGACACCACTTCTAATCTGAGAAAGAAAGCAAGATATTATTAGTTATTTTCTGTGGTCTCCACCTAACTGGATGACATTCACTGTGTGCATTAAAGGAAACCTAGCTCGAGTTGCTGCAGTCAACAGCTAGAGCAGTCAGGCAGCTACAGTGTTACACTCTGGGTTTTAAAGATGCCCAAAGTTTTTTATACCAACAGTACTAGTTCTCCATTAAATAAAGTTTCTTATAAGGAATCATTCAGTGGTGAATTACATTGATTTAACGTTACACCTCGGAGAAGAAAGGTCAAATGACAGTTTACTTCAACATGTTAGTTAAGCTGTTGCTTTCAGAACAATCAGCAGCAAAGTATTGCAGATGGCATTTATTGGTGTCCATTCTGATGACACTTGCTATAGGACAATCTGGTCAAGACTGAGATTGTACAGAATGGATTACTTTCTGCCATAGTTTTCACTGTTATCAGACAACTGGGATTCAGTTTTGACTTAATATCTGTTTATGGAGACCTAGAGGCCCACACAAACATTGCAGAGTTATGTAACAGGATCATGGAGCAGCAATGTTTGTGGAGCCAAGCTAATACTAATCTTATCGGTGGGTAAACTATAAAGAGCAGATTGACATGTTTTACATAATCCAGGTAGTGGCTTGTCTTATGTCATGAATTCAGAATAGCATAGTTCAGGTAGGTCACATCACAGCCATCAACCTTGGAGATCAAACAATTATTCATGCCCCTTAAACTGATAATCCATTTCCAACTCATATCATGGTGGTTCTTTTTGATACTTGCTCTCGATCAGCCATCAGCCCTAAACTGGACCTCAAACCCAGCACTATCTCCAACTTCCGTGTTGGTCTGGCTCTTGGCCTACGAGTAATTTCTAAACACCTTAAACATATTTTGTGAATATGAGATAGAATAGTGTCTCTCAATGTTTATTTGAACTAAATTGGAATTGTCTGGATTTTGGAGTCTTGCTTCTTGTCCTGCTCTATCCAAGCAGAGAGTATACAACCATGGAATAACAAAACGGCACCTCACATAACACTACAGTGCAGACTGTTTATAAACTGGATTTATGTAAAAGCGCTCTGGTTGAAAGGTACATTCTATCAAGATAACATTGTAGGTTTTGTTCATATTCATGAAAAAATCTAGATCTCTGTTCTCTTTCATACACAAATTTGACTTGGAAAGATTGAAAGTGAAATGCAAAGCAGTACTGCAACATTATAAATAACAATAACAAGGAATAAGAAACAATAAATGATAATGTAGTTCAAATGTTGTCTTAACACTGACTAATTTCAGTTTCTGAGGCATGTCACATTCAACTCTCTTTTTAGTTTAACTGATATTAAAGGGATATTTTAATGATGCAGTTGTAACCTATTTTTCAGTCTTAAATATATAATTTCCTGTTGTTTGACAGTGGCTTTTGAGAGCTTCAGAACGTGAATAAAGGTCTGAGAATGTATGTATAGCGTCCTAAAGTGTCTCCTTCTCTCTGCGTTACCCATGTCCATTCTTTCATCTGTGCTGACCCCATGACAATAAATTCCATGAGCCCCCGCTGTGTGTTTTGGATGGGAGATTAATGAGGCCCTCCTTCCCCTCTTAAACATAGAAAAACTGACTGTGTGTGACTGGACGTTAACTGTAAGTCTCTCATCACCTTTTCTGGAAAGGGCCCAGACAGTGAGAGCAGTGGTCAGCATGACCAAAGCAAAGCTTTCGCAAACGTGAGAAATTGTTGCTATTTAAAGAATCTCTTTGGAGATTAATGATATACACATGAAGATGATACGCATGAAGACTTCCTGTGACAGTGTAAACAATAGATAGTCGTCTAAGTTCACCCCTGTGAGTGTGTAAACACTTATCTAAGAGCTGAGGAAAATATTCATCCTTAATGATGACATCAAAGATATGAACGTGGCTGTGTGCACGGAGCAAGGTTATTATAGTTAACCAAAACTAAAAATAGCAGTGAAAAACATTTCATTAACTGAAATAAAAATAAAAACATTTGTTAAAAACATGAAACAAAGTAAAACTACTGAGCAGTGCTACACATAGTAAAATATGGGTATATTTGAAAATATGGGTATACTGAAAACTAATGAACATTTCAAAACTAGAGAGAGTTTGTGTTTGTGTGTAGGCCATGTGTGTCTAAAATAGGAACATCCATTAACTGTCCATCACCTACACAACAGGTGCCTGTGAAAACTGCTAGCTGTTTCAGCCAGTTAGCCTTCCTACTGATTAAATCTGCTGTCGTTAGACTAGGTAGGCTTATGTCTAAGGTGATTATATGAATGAATCACTTCATCTATTATGCATCATTAAAAATGTATCAGGTCAATACATGTCTCTTCAGTCTTGGCTCATTATATAATATCAGTAGAGTATAAGTTAAGTTCCTTATTATCACTGGGCAGTGATATCCAACCTGCATCTGACCTATTTATTTGTTATTTATTTGCTCAAGGGCAACAGGTGTAGAGGGAGGAAACGCACTGATCATTCACATCGCCATCCACAGTTTTCCTGCTGGCCTAGAGGGTTGAATTGGCGACCTTTCAATAACAAGTCTGCTTCTCTAAAGCTGAGTTTGTCTTGCAATTGTAATTCTATGTGACTTCCCATTTCAGTTGTTGTCATAAAAACAGAATAAGTGCCGTGGTGCCATTTTGTCCTTGTCCAAATGCCACAGACAGTATAGACAGGGTGAAGCCAAAGCATTTGATTGCCTTGTACCGTGACTGTATTTTGCATAGAGGAACTATTATGATATGATATTGTTGTTGGATAAGTTTAATTTGGGTAATTCCAGCATATTATACTGCATTCAGTCTGGAATACACTGTAACAACAGAAAATATAGTGACCTTTGGGTAATGTGTTGATGCTCATAAGTGTGATAAGTGTGTGAGGAAAAAAAGTCAAATAAAAAAAAGTAAGAACTCATTGGTGTCATTTTGCATTATGTTCATGTTATGTTCGAGTCTATGACTACTACAAAAGAAAGGTGTTGCAGTAGCTGTTTACACAAGATATGAATATCTGACCCACATGTTAGCTCTATTGCCATATCATTTCACGGATCACAACCACTCCCATCCCAAAAGGAAACGTATGGCTAAAGATTAAAAGTCCAGCTCCATCACCTTTTCCCCCCTTAGCATTCGTCTTATTTCTTTAAAAAATATCAACAACAAAAAAACACGTCGACTCACCATCTTCCTCAAGTCCTTCCCTCATTACCTGCTGTGTCCAGTCTCAGGGTCATGACGGGGTCCTCGCAGCCATGAGCTGCCGGCCCAGTGGAAGACTGAAACGGACTGCAGTCTTTCTGAGTGCCACACTCGCCAAGCCCAACACAGCACAGCACAGCCTCGCTATCTGATATCTTTGCCTGCTGTCTTCATGCAGCAATACAACATTTGAATACTGGAATTATTAGGAGGAAACCTGCACAGCCTAGTCAAATGACGTACTGTGGGAGGTTAGGTGTGTAAACTTCCCTCAAGTCGAGTCAAAGGGAACTGGGGTAGCCACAAATGGAACAAATGAAGCGACAGGTGAACTTTTTTGGCACAATTGATAACCAGACCTATTCCTTGCTATACTGAGCCTGGTATATTACGTTTGTCTGTTTAGGTTATTTACTGTACTGTGCCCATGATCTAGTGTACTTACTACAGTATACCATAGGCCTACAACAATCTCCAAAGTCTGTAACATACTCATGGTCATAGTCAGGTGAGAGATTGTAAGAACTGAACATAGCCAATAAGGTGAAAAATAGGTTTCAGAGTGAACAACTAAATACTAAAATGGCCATGTTTGTCTGGTAGATCTCTGATCTTTAGTGATGTAAACAACAGGAAAGAGAGTGTAGAGCATCCTGCAATATAACCTGCAATATAAACACATCAATAAACAACAGACTACAACTGACTTGGCTACACGTGTATGAAATATTTGATTCATGAATTACTACTTTTGATGAAGGTATTTGGAACAAATGAAGTCTATGTTGAGCAATGAATTCAAATAAATGAAAAATAAATGTTTTATTCTATTTTGGTAGTATCAGATATCAGATAGTATTCAATGAACTGACACAACAGTCATGTGTTCTGCAATAGAAACTCAAGCTCATTCTGGTTTGAATTTTAGATGAATGGGGTGTTTGTGACAGAAATATAACGCCAATGTTTACAGATCTCATTAGAGATTTGCCAATATGATTGGTATCTAGTTCTTTTCCTGATGAAAGTTCATCTCAGTGACCCACTGGGCATATGTCAACGTGCCCCCTTCCTGGTGTCATAGAAGTCTAAGCTGTGATGTTAAGCCTTGCTCAGGGCACAGGATACTCTTTCAAAGCAATTTCCTTCACCCAAACCTCAGGCTGTAGAGAGGGATCCACTCTGATCCACAGAAACTATAGGGGAAGCCATTTGGAGGGTTTGTGTTCCAGTGTGTGTGTGTGTGTGTGTGTGTGTGTGTGTGTGTGTGTGTGTGTATGTATATGTGTACATGCTTGTGAACATACTTCACAAGCTTTCAGTAAACACAGAGCACTTCTGGAAGCCACACAGCTGCTGTGTCATGCAGAATCCATGGAGACTGCACAACTCTCTACCTACCTATACTGTTGTGTAGTCATTCTGTTTCTATTTCAGTAAAGCAACTTTCCTCCACGCAATATGATGGGTTTAATCTAGTCAGATACAGCCCCACAGTGCTGTTAAGTTCACTTCCTTGACCCGGTCAGCGCGTGACTCAGCTGCTTTTACGCTGGAGGACTTGCGCTAGTGTGTCTTTGCGTGAGACGGACACACTTGGGGTCACCACGGATACCGAAAACATCTACTCTGCTGTTGTGTTGGTAAACGGTTGTTCAGACTTGTCAATGCTTCGGTATTGTTTACATTGAGCAGCTGTTCCCGACTGCGTGAGCACTGAGGTCAGCCATAAATGCACTTTACACAATAACACTGGGCAAGGGGAAACAGTGAAGGCAAAAGCACAAGGCCAGGGTTTGCAAAATAATTTACCAGACAGTGTATACATATACACACACGCATACACACACATAAATACACCAAAGAGACAGAGTGAGTGAGGACATACAACGCAAACAGGCCAGAGAACTGCTCTATTCACATTTTTTTAGTCACAGTTTTGATTTCGGTCACTGAGCGGAAAAACTGAGTGGTACGGGGCGAACACCGCTTGGCAAACTAAAATAAACACGAATTATCCAGGGCTGCGTGCACCAGTAACTCAAGACTGACCAGGGACAAGTGACTACTGGTCACAGGGTTCCCACCCATTTTCATTGACATTTTATTTCCATGAGTTTTCAAGGACACTTTCATGACCTTTTGCAGCCTACACATACACAAATTGTGTACTTACTCCAGATGGGCCCTATTTTTCAATGAAAATCAAGTTAACTGAGTGTTTCCATTCATTTTCGAATAGGGTAGTTAGGCCAAATTCAAGTGGAAATTGTACAAGGAAATATCCATTAGTACAATAGTAATTATAATTTCATTACATGTATGTACCAAGAGAATACATTTTAATTACAATGAATTTACAGAATTTTATTCCAGACCTAGAAAATGGAATTTTACAATTCCATGACTTTTCCAGGATTTCCATGATCGTGTGAACCCTGTGGTCAATTTGGTTTAGTGAAATATCAAAACCAGCAGACAATATTGCTTACAGTGGGTACATTCGAAAGACAACCAACATCTTTGGTTTGGTGTTTTCCAGAGAACAACATTGCATCTGTGCCCTTAACATAACACAAGGAGACAAAGCCAGTCTCAATATACAAATTGGTAATGAAGTCTGACTGATGGCTTTGTTGCTCATTAACAATATTACATTCTTTAAAAATGACATCAGATTCTCTCCTGTGTGGCCTGGTTCCTTGTTGAGCCATACTGGACTTCAACTGAAGCTTCAACTGAAGCTTTGTAGCTTTAGCCTGCTCAGCGGCAGCCATCTTGCTAAAAAGCTCCCTCTACTATTCATGTGATTCAGGCTCATCTCCTCATTGTCCCAGAGAAATCACAGCAGTTTATGAACAGTTCTCTTCCACTGCTCTCCTCACAGTTTGTATTCCCTGAGTCTCTGAGCATGAGATGCAGCGTCGCCGGGGGGGGGGTCAACTACACACTAAGGTCAAGGTCAAGGTCACAGACTGAACAGAGTTCACCTCCTATGAGCACCCTGGGCCCGTAGGCCCACAAAGCACTCCCAGGGCACGGGCCAGCGGGATCAGAACCTGGCCACCTCCTTCAGGTTGAGGGTGGGCAACTGGCTCAGCTGGAGGTGGTGCAGGCCGCCGTTGAAGCTGGCGCAGAGCAGGCTGCCCATCTCCGATGGCGCCAGAGAGACCAGGGGGCCTGCGCCGTCCATGGTCAGGGTGTAGAGACAAGCTGAGTAGAGCGTGGGAGTGTGAGAGTACAAAATGTAGAGTGCGAGAAAGGAAAGAATATACAAAAGAGATAGAGAGAGAAAGTATGAAAGAGAGGCATTATCCTGATTTGAATGCTATTTTGCCTACACAGCTAGAACAACGCAAGCAGTTTTACAATTTTGACGAGCAGTTACTTTTAAGGAATAGCATGCATGGAGGACTGTGTCCAGTTGTTGAAAGAGAGAGAGAGAGAGAGAGAGAGAGAGAGAGAGAGAGAGAGAGAGATCTATAATGACACACAGACACTGAATGCTTTGGTTACCTCCAGTGTTTTGGTCCCAGAGTTTGACAGAGCAGTCATGGGAGGACGAGGCCACCATGGAGCCGAGGTCGGGGCTGGGGGGCAGGAACACGCAGCAGGCCGTGGTCTGCAGGTGACCACGGTACTCCACCACCTTACAGCCGGGCTGCCTCAGGTCCCACAGCTACACCAGGGCAGTGTAAAGGGACAGTGGTCAATATTTTATCAATTTGTAAGCAGAAAAAAGATTTAATGGCATGACAAAGCTTAAAAGGTGCCTTTGCAATATTACCTTTAAAAGTGCAACAAGTAAAACTGATTGATTATTCTCAAGAAATCACTTTACAGGCACCATCTTTAGATTTAACTGGTATCTTGTGAACATGTGTGTAAGAGGCAGAAACTGCAGCTACACCTGAACTTTCAAAATCTTTTGAACATTTTGTGTCTGTTATGTAAGTTTTCAACGTCTAATACACCAGCTTTTAAAAACACTATCAGCTGTTTTCTTTCTTGAAACCATTGTGTCCTGTTTCTACTTTAACTGCTAGTAAAAGCCCTGGGTGCGTTACTGAGAACAACAAAATGTGGCACCATTTTGTTTACATCCACAAATTGTGCATTCTCTAAAGCAGGAACTTGACCACATTTATTTATCTTCTGTTTTCTCAAAACAACAGTCACACTCTGCAATAACACATAGTAGCGTAGTGCAGACCAGTTGTTTTGAGCCTACCATTTTCACAAACTGTAACTTTGAATGATATGGGACTAACAGCGCTCTCCTGTCACAAAACTACAGCTGATGTAAAGCACAAATAACAGACTTATCAAAACAATCTACAACTCCTTTCACAAATGCAATTTCACATCATGGGGTTGGCTATATACTCTATATACTATGTAACATCACAACACAGACAGACATTTAGTGTTTAGCAGAAAGGTCATTGAAGAACAAATGGCAAACACACACACACACACACTCACACTCACACTCACACTCACACTCACACTCACACTCACACACTCACACTCACACACACACTCACACACACACACACACACTCACACTCACACTCACACTCACACACACACACACACACACACACACACACACTCACCGTGGCCTCACAGCCCTGTCCCCCAAAGCCATTGCTGCTTGAGAGCACATGGTAGCAGTCTGGGGCGATGTCACAGTGAGTCTGGATGTAGCGCTTGGATGGAAATGCGTTGGTGATCTGCCATGTACGACTGTCCCACACCCTAAAGATGGACATAATGGTCAGTGAGTGCCCCAATCACACATGGGGTCTACAAGGGTCTATACAACACTGATTCACATAGAAAAGCATTTGGAATTCAGTGCTCATCCAAAAATGGAGGTCAGTGTTGGATACAATATCTCCCCTTTTGAACCCACCTCACTGTCTTGTCTTCAGACGTCTGTACAATTGTGGTACCACCAGGAACCCAGCACACATGAGTGACCTGAGAGGAAGATATATCAAGATGGACTTTTAAACAGAATACTTCCCTCAAAGGGCTAAAGTGCTAGTGTGTTCTTTATGGGGTCAAATGTCTTACCATGTGTTTAAAGCTATTGAGCTATGATGCATTATGGGAAACTTATATGTAGTTTAAAACTAACCAGGTTGCGAGAGATTGTGTTCTTCTGGAGACACTCTCCAGACTCAATGTCCCAAAGGCACATGGAGTTGTCACGTGACCCAGTACACAGCTTTGTTCCATCTATGAGAAAAAAATAAATAAATAATCTTAAATCCTCCTATCTGTGTCTGCCTAAATCTTTTTTGGTTTTAATTTTACACACACACACACACACACACACACACACACACACACACACACACACACACACACACACACACACACGAGGAGCACACCTGGACTGACAGCTAGTCCGTTGACCACCAGTTCATGCCCATAGAACTCCTGAATGGGCTCTGCATCACGGCCCATCTGCCACATGAGAGCACTTTTGTCCCTGGAGGCACTGAAGAGCCACGTACTGCCAGGTAGGCAGCTCACCTGGGAGGGAGGAGCAGGAGCATTAGCAACAATAATTTTTATATTGAGGAATACAAAAGTCAGAAAATCATTAGCTGATTAAGACTGAGAAAAAGATTTATATTTCACCATTTCATTTATTCAGGACACAATCTTTTTTTCCATTAGGTTACCATAATGTTATATAAAAGAGTCAACTTTTGACAGCCATTCAAATGCATTAAAAACTATTGAACTTTCAAAGTGTTATTACATATCAAACAATCTGATAGAAGCCAGGCAATACAGTCAAGTAAATCAATACATGAAGTAAATGTGTGATTTTTAGGCATCTCTTGTTTTCAGTCTGGCCTCAACAGAGGTACCTTATAGACTTATCTTGACCATATTTTTAGGCTGTTTGTCCTCACAAAGTAATAAGAGCACCACAATACCTTTCATCGGTACCACTGACTTGTGATATAACCATCCACACATAACGAACATAACATGATATCTACTGTGTTTGAGAGTGTCAAAAAGTTGGTGGAACAACATATTTACATTATATTCATCTGTGGTTTGGTTGAGGTAAACATATCCTGGTTTGCATTATTTTTGAATAGGGGCCTAACCAGGGTTTTCCCTTGTCAAAATAAAATGTTTATATGGCCTATGATGACATAGAATGAATGATGACATGTGAATATGATCGTTATAGCCCATTCTCATAAGTTCTAAACCAAAGATTCTAGAGCGCTACACAAATCTTCTAAACCACAGAACACAAAAATAGAGCAACAAATCATGAGACACACGAAAAACAACACTTTTGATTACCTTGGTGACCTCTCTGGTGTGACCATAAAAGGACTGGCATCTTGATCCTCCTTTCCAGTCATACACAACAACTGCCTATGACATACAAGTGGGTCAAGGGTTGGTTGGCAGTCTTGGGTCTTTTTAAAGAAACACGCCAACATTTTGGGGAATTAGCTCATTCACTGCTACCTGGGCAAAGTGATTTGCACCTAGCACCTGAAAAGCCCCTGTGTTACTACTGCAAATCTCAAGTATCAGTGCTCTGCCTGAATGAGAACATAGTTCCAAGTATGTACAGCTCTGGAAAAAATTCAGAAACCACTGCACATTTTTCTGATCCAATCCTACGGTTGCTGAGTGACCTTCAAATGAGTTGACGGTCATATTCAAATTTGCAGTGCTCTTAACTTTTAATATGACCGTCAACTCATTCGAATGCACTTAGCAACCGTAGGATGACATCAGAAAAATGTGCAGTGGTCTCTTAATTGTTTCCAGAGCTGCATATGCTTAAAAAATTGCTGTGTCTAATTTTACATTGCCATTTGTACATGTTGTAACTATACAAATCACAACCTGTAAACGTTGGGGGAAAATGTTGGAGTTCTTTTGTCACTTTTGGGAGCTATAGACTAGTTGGTTCTGACCACCTTAATGAGCAAAGCTTAGCTAGGCTAACGGTGGGTGCATCAGACTGATTTACTGCACGCACAGAGACGAGAAGGGTATATTTCATCTTATCTATCTCTAGGGGAGACAGCAAATAAGATAATTTAATTTCCAAAAACGTTAGCGTGTTCCTTTAAGATCAAACATAAACAAACAAAATTGTTATGTTCATGCTATACTGTATGAACTATAACAACCATCTATTAATCCATGCAAAATCTCCCCGTGTCTTGATGTTAGCCTTTATCACATCCCAACTAACGTCATAGCTGCTCAATTCCTTTGTCACACCCCATCACACACATTTCCTTTTTTGCTTAAATGCTGCTGTGGCCACTGACCTGATCGCTTCCTCCGGACACACAGAGCTCAGGGGCAAGGCTGATGACACAGTTGACGGCATCCGAGTGTGCCGGCTCATACTGCACCACCTGCGACACTGGCGGGCCCTCGCCCGCATCCCTGCCCGCTCTGCAGCGAGACACCGAGGAGAGGGGAACAATTAACACATATTAACACATACACATACACACATGCAGACACACACACACATGCACACACACACAAGAGACACACAGACACAGACACACACCTGTGACATACTTGGTGTATTCAAAAACCAATGTAGGTGAATATTTAACATGAATTTAAATCACTGATGAATATCACTACCAAAACTGCTTTGACTGTGAAGTGTACACAAAAGGAACCTGTTCTCTCCTCACACACCAGTTACAGACACTAGTGGAGAATAATAGCACTCTATTTATCTGCCCTTTCTAGTGACACAATTCAGACAGCACAGGATTATCCAAGTAGACCCATACTGATCATATATAGAAAATCATTAAGCATTAAATCATTACCCAGTTTAACAGCAATGTAGTTTATCCACATACAGATTGTAGGCGCTGGTTCGGGTCTGAACAGCTGGTAAGTGAGGGCCTCACCTGTAGCGGTCAGAGCGTTTGCGGAGCTTACTCTGCAGCTTCCCCATGCCTGACGCTCAGAGGAGCCAGGGTGCAGCTGCACAATGAGGACTGGGCACCACCAACCACATGGGCACACCACAGCAGTAACAGGCTAAGCACCCAATACAGGGAGGATCACAACAGAACCACAATTAAATGAATACAGTGTGTAAACAATCAACAAGCCAAAAAAAAAAAAAAAAAAAAAAATATATATATATATATATATATATATATATATATAGTATTGTGTTAAGCCCAGTACACACCTCTTAAATAATCATGTGAGCCAAAACAGTTTCTGTAGAGCCACGGTCCCCGAATGGCATTCTCTGGGGGAAAATGGTATGACTTTGGTATGACATAACCAAACAACCTGTGCAATGGATACTGACCAGATTGCAAAAGAAGATAGATAGCATGAGGGGAAGACATTAAGTTAGCTCCAGAACATAACAACACATCTGAACAGCGAGAACGCGAGCAGGCTGCGAAATCCTATTACAATGAATTAGCCTACTGCCACATCGAATTAAGCCAAAGCATTAAGATGGCAGTTCGACACCGATCGTGACACATTTTCGTACAAAGGCAAATGGAAACAAATAACTTAGAACGCATTATACAAGAGAATTCTTAACGGAGGGAGAGGTCGTTCATATTTTGTACCGTAATCAATATTCGCGGCTTCATGCAGAGATGTACTATGACAGACAAGTTAAGCAAGAAGATGATCTCGTAGTTATGGCCACAACCTCTGTGGCATGCATGCACACTACAGTGTCTGCTTCGATAGCATAACCACCTGACATCTAAAGATACGCTAGCTACCTCAACTGCTAGTTATCGAGTGTAGCTAACGTTGTTGTTTGTTTATAACATAAGGGAGTTTACTAAGGGTGGCTCACATTATGCATCACTTCAATTTAGAACATCAACAAAGTCATGTTTTGTGTTAATGAAGTTAAGGCAAGAATAACGTTACTGTTTGTCTCTTGTCGAATTGGAGCGAGTGGTTATAAAGCAAAGAAGAAATGTACAGCCTATAGGCGGGTGAAGCTATCTATTTAGCTAACGTTTGACAAGTTGCAAAACTAAAACTAACCATATCTTGACTTACCTCAGTAGGACAGTGGTAACGTTACCAAGAGTGCTAGCCAGCTAACAATCTGGACGGCTTCATAGCGTGTCAGACAAGAAATCTTCCTCGTTGCATTTCCTTAGTTGCATAACAATTAACTAATTCAAGAAAATTAAAAAGAGAACAAATTCACTGCAACCAAGTCTGTGTTCTTCAGCAACGCGCGCACAATCTCTAAATAAGAACTTTCTTGTAGAACTCAATGCGGCTCGACCAGGGAGTGTTCCTCACTTTCCTTAGCGACGCTTTCTTCGTAACTAGGCTAGGTGTAGTCACGTGGTAGGCTACAGAATACAGCGCAGGGTGGGGTGAGGCCATGGGTGAGGTTGACAGCAGCAAAACAATAGCCAGCTTTTTGCCAAACTGATTTCCGGTTGTACCCCTTCAAATGCAAAGGGACTACTCTGCATCCTCCAGTCTGAAATAAGATCACATGTTCATGCCAACTGATACTGATGCCAAATTATACGCATCGCGTGCTCTGTGTATAATGCGATACACTCAAGCACGAATAGGTCCACCTGATGCCACTGATAAAGGTCGCATATCAGTATAAACCCACCCAACCGTTGTTGTTTATAATCAGTAAACAGAAAACTTTTTATATATTATCGGAAGAAGTAAGACCGGGAAAATTATACAACCCAAGACAGAGGGCCCCCTTAAGAATAAGTAACTGAATGCGAGCTTAGCCTAGATACATTTAAATGCCCTCCTTTAGGCTACCTGTCTACAGATTAGGCTACTGTGTGCACAACAGGTGAGGTCACATTAGTAGACTTCCTGTGTTACATTGTTATAGTATGACATAGTATCCCTAAAATTAGGCTACTGTAAATAAGATTGACCACACATACTTTAACATAACCACAACCGATATGTAAACATTCTTTATTCTCAAAACAGGAACATATAGGCCTATACACAACACTTATGCAAACAGGAAATACTAAGACATATGACGTTAAGACGAGAAGATGTGAACAAACAAATGGAACATCAGAAATAAACATAAATTAACACAAATTAACATTATTAAATTAAGATGTTGAATGTGATTCAGTTAGATTTAAAATAATTCAGCAGGTTGTTTGCCTGACAAGCTTTGCTAGCAGCTTTTTTGTCTTTGGTGGAGGCAGTCCTTCCCAACTTCTTGGAGGGGATCTTCAGCACAGGCTTTTGCTGCCTCCACTCTGATAGCAGTTCTTGCTGCAACTCTGGGGGCAGCTCAGAAAACACCATGGGGTCCACATTTGAGGGGCATTCCGTTCCAGATGCCCTGCTGTTGCCTTCAGGCTGCTCAGCGCACATGCTTAGTCTTTCTCTGTGTGCGGAGAAAAATGTCTGATCAGTGGTCTCCTTGACAAAGTCATCACCATTACCTGAGCCAGCAGAGTTTGCTCCCATGTTTGACTGCTGCAAGGGTGGTTCAGTCAGTTGACTAGTCTGTTTCTGATTGCAGTAAATTGCAGTGACTGACTGACTGCTAGTTCCCTGCCTGTCCCCATGTTCTCCTGCCTGGAAACTGGACAGAAGCTCCTGCTGGATGCTCTCTGGGAGGTGTTTGAACACGTCTGGGTCAACATCCGGGGGCAGGTGTGACAAGTCTGGCTCTAGTGGCGGACTGGGTCTGTGGCGCTCATTCGAAACTGCTGGCACCTGGGTCCACTCGGGTATGGGTGATGTGCTCTGAGAGATCCTCATGTCCAATGTGTTGTTCGCAAAGGTAGTGCAGTCCTCAGGAGAACCCGTGCAGATGCTAGATCCTTTAACACTCAGATTCTCCTGGGTGGAAGATTTTTCAACACATATAGGTTAGAAGTTTAACACAGAGGTTACAGGTTTAACACCTGAAATACATACAAATAGAGTAACAGTTACATAAAATCAGTGATAATTGCGGTTAGCATTGTGGCCGACAACTTCATTTAATTATTTTCGACTACTACATGAATTACAAACAAACCAAGATCCTGTAGACAGGACAGAATACAGATACTATCAAATGAAACAAGAAGAAAGATTAGCCTGACTCCCCTGGCTTTCAATAGCAGTGGGGCTATTTGTTATTATAGTCTGTAGTCAAATGTCAGGGTCATCATGTGATGCACCAAAAACAGGTGATGGCAAAGGTTTCAAACAAAAGTCATTACAGGCAAGTCCCACCACTCGTCGTCCATCTTGGTAATGCACTTTGGGCAGTTATCGGGCAGCTATTTTACTATTCAAGTGAATGGGGAGGCATTCAGGAAGGGCCGGGATATCTGTAGTAGACTACTGCCATATTGGCGTTATGAACTAACCCCATGCATTTATATAGGGGATTCTTTGAGTCTCTGTTTCAAAGATCTGCAACTTCTCAAAGCTTCCTCCAGGGGGCACCAAAGAACCATGAGAGAACCATTAAAGACACACGGACCCAATTGTATGAACAAATTGTAAGACTCACAGATGTATTTTGACATGGCTGTAAACATGAAGAACCCGTGAGGAAAAGGCTTGGACTTCAATATTAGCTGAGGCCGAAAATGTTTACCTGTTGCTGAGAGACTGATATCACTTTTTTGGGTGACCTCTGTGTGAAGAAGGACGTTATGGAGCCTTTGCCGTCACTCTTTGACTGCAGGTTGCTGAAGCACACGTTGATCAGTGTGAGGTGAAAGGGAGTGCTGGTGTCAATCATTTTCTGAAACAGCTTCATGGCCATGCTGAGAAGCTGGGCTAAAGCGTCGCAACTTCCTGGTGGACACAAAACATCAAGGGAAGTTTGACTAATGGATGTGTATGGTACCACTCAAAGGTCAAACATTTGTTGGCTGTACCTGTAGTGATCTTCTGTCCAATGTGATTGGGTATGGGGCACTGCCGACTCTCGCGGCTGAAATAGCGATTTGTAGCGGAAAAGCGTCTGATCGTCAGGCGGAAGGTGGCCGGCTGCCTTCCATCCTTTTGCATTCTGGTAAGGGGAAAAACAATGATTCTGGTACAAACCAAGTTGACTTCAAGGATAATTCCAGTATTTAGCACTTTGAGTCCCTTTTCTGGTTTGTTTTGGATTTACTAGAGTGGTGGACACTGAAATGTTGACGAAGGGTCCTGTCTCGACTTTCTGACTTTCGCCTTTGACTGTTTCAGAGTGGCTGGCTATGGGCATGCACAAACATGTCCTTAAAACAACCCTTAATGTTCCACTGTATTTGCTCCACCTATCCCAACATTCTATTTTAATCTTTGAAGACTTGCCTCTCCATAAGGCTTGTCAAGAGCTCCTCAACTTTTTTGAGAACCTCAGTTGTGGAGGAAATCTTCTTGAAGGAGTCTTCATCACTAAGCGACTGGTTCAAAAAACACAAATGCAACAGTGTTAACATAAGGATACATGATGAGCTCATGACACCAATACCTCAGTAAACAAGTTGTGTGGCAAACCTTCAATATCAAAAACATAACATAACATATCTGCCATTTAGCTAAAGACACAACAAGGGACAATCCACTGAAACTAGCTCCTAATAGTCCTCCAATCTTTATAATAACTATATAATTATATTTTCTCTTTACATAGGTAACGTTCTGATCTCCAGGATCTTCCAAAAAAACATATAGTTTGGAGTGACACTGTGCAGAGCTTTTTCTATTCATAGTTTTTTTGTTGTGCACCTGAAGTTTACTGGATGTGGACACACTTGTTTAGATTTTCATAAGCCAGCAGCCTTTTCCTCAGTACCTGTGGAGGTCCAGCAGGAGTGACGGGGGACTCATCGATCCCTTGGGCCAGATTCTGCAAGCGCTGAGCGCTGGCAGCTCCAAACTCCTTGGCAAGCTCAGCTGGAGGGAAGCACTGCAGGTCTCTCACTGTGTGGAGGCCGAGAGCCTTCAGCCTCTGGCCAGTCCTGTGTCCTATGCCTGCAAGATGTAGTAAGGCAGGCAGGTCAGATGTAATGCGCGCTAATGTGTGAGGTGATTTGGTTTTGTGACATTTTCACAAAATTTATATTTTTTTTTTATGACTGTTACACTTATTACAGTTCAATAGCTTCCAATACACTTTGCCACTCATTTAGAAAATCTGACCAACAACCAATTTTGAGAAGATCCAGAGCAATATGTCATCACTGGATATTTACCAGGCACTCTACGCAGTCCACTTAGGCTTGCCATTATGTCTGCAGTGCTCTCCGGCAGTAGAGTGGTCTGCTGGTTTGGCTTGAAGGTGCCTGACACCAGCTTGGCTAGCAACTTGTTTGTTGCAACTCCAGCACAGGAAGTGAGCCCAAGGTTGCTCTTGATGGCCTCTCTCAATTCCGCAGCAATGAGAGACCCCATGGCTAGTCGTGGGTGGTCACTCGCATTTGTTGCAAAGGCTGACAAAGGATTCAGATTGACAGATTGTCTTTTAGGTAGGTCAGTGTAATCAAGGAGTAATATAACAGAATATCTGAAGAATTAAAACAAAAGCAACAAAATCAAAACAAAATATTGTTCTTAATGTTGAGGTTTACTCACAGTCCTCATTGTAGATGTGTCCACTAAAGGTCAAATCTGTGGATGGAGCTTGCTTCACCTTGGTGTCCACCATCTCGGTCACATCTAGAAAGTTTTCATCAAAGCCCAGTCTCTCCACCAGTGGACAATATGACATCAGAAGCTCTGAAAGAAGGAGCAAAGGAAACTGACCACTAAAATATGAACTGATGATCTAAAATGGCCTTTTCAACAGGGCCAGTTCTAGCCTAGTATATTAAGGTGGGCTGATAGAAATATTGGGTAGACAACATAACAAACATGAAATTGGATCTAAATTCAACAAATTCAAAAACAGCAGGTTGAGATGGGGTTTTTTGTTTGTTTGTTTCATTCAAAAGCTTGACAACAATCAGGATGATAGAACATATTAAATGATTTTGTTTCATTATTAATGGTCTAAAAGATTAGTGCATATCTGTCCTCTTTCCTCAAATCACACTGTGACACTGTTATTATAGTTATTACAATTGGCTTACCATTTTTTTTTTTACAAATAACTGTCAATTTGTATCTATTGTAATGTTCATATACTGCAATGTGTGTGTGTGTGTACTGTTTAAAGTTCAAACATAGCTATGGAGGTGTATAATGAATAGCTTAGAATGTAGAATATGTAGAATATTTGGGGAAATTGTGCACTATGGCTCCAGGCATCCCAAAGTGCTTGGAGGATAATGCTAAGCCCCTGTAGTTCTGCACTTGTCAGACAACATGTTGGGATTAGGTGCCATTTTACCACGTACTGAAGCTTAACATTTGTGTTTCATTGTGGCCAGGTTCAGTATCACGTGTTTTCTGGCAGGTTAACTTGGTCTTTTGTCAACTTTGGATGTTCCAATAGGCTACTTGATGACATGGACTGACTAAAAATTTCTCAACGTTCATCAGCTAGCTAGCTGGCAAATAGGCTAAGCTAAACAGCAGATGGAATGATTATTCAAGAACTGAGTAAAGTGATTCAAGTTGTGTTAAATGTTAATGTGGGTGGGAGCAAATAGACACAATTTGCTTGTTTTATTGGTGAAAAAGGTCGTCATCTGTAGATATAAATTTATAAAATGATAAACCACAACTTTTAACACCATTGTTCAAATAGCTTCAGGCAATCCAACTGAACTGTCAGATGAAAGTTTATGCACGCAAAACAACTCCTACAAGATACTTGATGTCTTGACGCCCAAAACTCTCAGCAACAGACATGAAACTGCTCCAACTGGTCTCAGAGATATGGGAAAACATATTGTGTAATGCTGGTAAGAACACTAAAATAGCTTTTAACTGGATAAGTCCTTATTTCCTCTTTTCCTGCTTTATCTTAAAGCTTTGTGATGAGTGATAAAATAAAATTGAAATAAAAAAGCCTACGAGTCCTCTAAGTCCAAAACCAAGAATCACACACACACACAGACACACAGGAAAATAGGCTAAATAGGCTATTATTAGGCTAATACTCAGACAATATTGTATTTTTCTCGCAGAAATATATCAGGTTTGGTTAGATTATAGGCTACTACATCCTGACCTAGATCAACTGTTAATAATGCACCTCACTTAGGTATGGGCATCAAGATATGTCACTTTTGAATGGCTGAGCTACATGTAGACTTACAGGCATTAATTAGGGCCTACACATAAGCCTAAAAGATATTGTCATTCATTATAGGTTACAGAAGACAGCAATAGCACCTGTAACCCGTGTTGTGATTAAATGGCTCTAATTGACTGACGTCAGAAAGGGAGTTTAATCAGATGTTTCTCCATATTGAAGGCTTTTTGTGATTTATAATTATTAACAATTTGCAATTCTATTGAAATGTTGTCACTGTGTGTTTGTATGTTTGGGTGGGCAAGACACAATGTCTGGGTGTGCTCTGCCTACCCTTGGCCAGGCCTAGAGCCGGCTGCTTTTCAAGATTATTGAAGATGTGAATATTGAAGTGAATATTATCCTCACCTTTATCTTAAGTGTCATGGTGACATTAATACAGTTTAATATTAGGCCTACCTGTTACTTTGTAAGACATCTCTCTGTAGTGAGTGAGATCCTCGCCTTTGACCAACACCAACTGAGGACATTTTTCTAGTGCATCTGTTACTGACATCAGTTTGGTCAAACCCTGATCCCTTGCCACATAGTTGCAAGTGACAATGATGTACTTTTGTTGAATGCCTAAAAACAGAGTGAAATTAAGAAAGAAGGCTACTGACACAAAGTCTCACACACACACAAAATACATTTAAAAAAAGAAAAAAGTCAGATTTATTATTTGATTACCTAAAGGTTTGTTGCGTAATGCAGGGTTTCTGATCATTTCCACTTGTGCGTAAAAACAGTCCAAGTCAAAATGCAAGATAACTCTGGAGGAAGAGGGGGCTTTGCTGACAGGATCACTGGACGACGACCCTGTAGGAAAGTATGACAAATGTTACGCTCATGAACGGCCTTAGTCAAGTTACGTCCAAAGAGACTTTTTGATAGGTCAAAACTGACAGACTTTAGTTTTGATGCTCAAAAGACACTGTCCGAATGAACGTTAATTATCTCCCTTGCAATAGGCTACAGTCAGTTTACCAGAGAATGTAAACGAGCTCTGGTCTTACCCATGACAAATATATCTGAAGATTCTGCACTGACATTCCAGTCATCATCTTCATCATCAATATCCATCTCGTTACACTTGAGCAAGATCACTTCTGTCTACTTCTGTTCTCCTCGCTCTTCTACTTCATTTCTGAAGGTAAATTATAGACATAACTTCAATACCGCCACCAGGTGGTGTGGAATATCATGCCGTGTAGGGAAAAAAATACTATGCGATAGGCTGGAATAGTCTTTTTATTATTCATATAATATAATAAAAGTCATCCAAAAAACATATTCATTAATTTACATCGAGTCCTAATATATATGAAGAGTCTCTCTCTCTCCCTCTCTCTCTCTCTCTTTTATTGTTCTTTTTCAACATTATCATTATTAATTCATTTGTCATTCTGCCCTCTTGATGAAATGTGGCCTATATTGCCTGACATATAGAGACAACCATCATGTAAATGACCTATGGGTGACACGCTGCTGAGAACTGCCTGACTTTCAAACTCAGTTAATTGTTATAAATAAATGGTAGGACTTGAGATGACTAAAGAGTTTATTTCAAAAGTCTTTTTGCTGTAGGCTTCAGATTTCCTGTTGGTGACCCGTGTGAAATTTACCCATCTTGAAGGACAATGGGGAAAAGGATTCTGATCTACGTCTCCTTTAATATCGGGCCACGCTGTAGCCTATATCCTTCTGCCGCGTCGAGCTCTGGCAGTAGCCCATCAAACAATCGGGACAAGTAGCCTAATAAACAAAGCAATCAGCTCAACTGCATGTCAGTCTTGATCAATTCAAGGCGAACGGTTCTTCAGCTGACCCGGACTTCCATCAACAGTGCCAGCACTCAAGCAGTATCCGGCCGACTATGCTTGCTATAATGGGGATCAGTCCCTGCGTCAGAGGCATTGAGGTACGGGGAAGTGAGCTGGGGCCTGTACTACGAAGGGAGCTTAACCTACCCAGATGTAACCCAGGGTTACTTTGTTAAACCAGGGTTGACAAAACCTGGTTATCTTAAGTGGTGTTAATCGGTACTAGGACGCTGATTATGAGGTTGATTTGTTGAGGTGGGGTTAACTTGTGCGCGTTCAGATAAAAGGGGCGGGTTGCAGCGCAAGTCACCACTTTAAATGATGACGTGATCAGCTAATTTTACGGATGAGGAATGCACAATTATTATGACAAGTTATGAGGAATTAAAACCCACTCTACGACAAAAATCAAATACGTCGGCAGTGAGCAAAGCAAGGCTGTTGGCAACGTATTACAGATCGGTTAAATGCCTAAAAGTAAAGTTTTATTCCCACATGTTCTTCAAATATGTGTTACGGAGGATTAGTAGCTTGCGGAATGTCTGAAATGAGTTGAAATAATTAAATAGCCTAATTTGAGTTCATAGAAAGGCGTACAGATGCAACCCAATTCGATATAGATTACAGTAATAAGGATAATTGAATGTTTAAGTAGCCCCCATTGACTGATTTAGTGTATGCCTAATCCTGTGAACATTTCAGATGCAACACCATTGCCAAACGCACATGGCAGCGAACATGAAACACAAAAACATTATTCAGAATAGTAGGTTTATATAGTTATAGCTTGCATTAATATTTCTTAATTATGAAATCATGTAGGCCTAGCTTATAGCCTTCACTTGGCCTCTGTTTTACAGCTAACAAGAAACAGGTGTCTTCGAACACTACTGTAGGAGGAAAGGCACCAGAGTGTTTTACAATAGCAGAGGAGTTGGCCATCATAAAATAATAGTGGAAGGCCGATTATGGAGGGGTTGAGGGAGGCATTCGGTCGGATTCTGGTGCTGTGGAAATGTGTAGCCTTTATGTGCAGGGTACAGTAATATGACATTCAATTCAACAAGTTTGTTAAAATGGTGATTTTTATTTATTAGGCCTACTGTAGGCTATGTCCTATTTATTTTAGGCTATTCTTGCTCAGATGTTCAGCATACTGTAGGCCTATGTCCGATTTATTTTCGGACATATAGTATTTTTGCATCACCGATTGAATACATGAATGTCCACGTACGGGCATTGCTATGAGACGTCTTCCTAGATCATCTGACAAAGATAACGATTTCCCTCGGCTGACAATCTATATCTTCATAGAGAATATCGTCCGGGTAGGCTATTTTCTGGCGGTCTCTAAAACCCCTCGCCCTGCGAAGAGAGTCCCTCACGATTTGCGCTCCAATGTCGTATGGATCATCCAGGTACGCCGACATGTCTCGGGAGAAATTGTTAGTGGAGGGGTGTGGTTAACGGAAACCTCGGGTTAACCAAGAACATAACCTGGTCGGAGCAGGTTTGAGATGCAGCGTAAATTGCCATGGCAGCATACCTCGGTTAAAACCTATCCACCTTTCGTAGTACGGGTTAATCGGGAAGTTACGCCACACGTGATCAAGTTACTCTCGAAGTTACCCAGATAAGCCAGAAACCCCGCTTCGTAGTACAGAGGGGTATTCCAGAAAGGAGGTTTAACAAACACTGAGATAAAACTTAACCTCTGGGTTATCTGAACCTGTGGCGACTAAACCCGAGCTGTCGGTTCCAAAACACCGGTTACCAGTTAGTTCAATCAACCCTGTGTTAGATAACCTAGAGTTGTGCGCGTTCACGGCGAACTTATAAAGGCATCATCTATTGAGAGTCGAAATCATGAGTGAAACCGGCGAAAGGAATTGAGCACCGTATTTTTTAGAGGCGGAGTAGTCGAGGCTTACGAGGAGGAGAGAACTGTAATAACAAAAAAAGAACAATACTTAAGCGCCTGCGTCCGAGACCTTGCTTGGCAGAGAATAGCCTAACTGACCGTAAATGCGTATGTTTAAGATAGCCTATTTAATGTCAAAAGAACAATTCAATAATTCACTGGACATCACGTATTGTATTGACTGCTTTGAATGATGCTTAGCCTAGTTGTCACAGATTGAGTGGGCCATAGAATTCTTTGAGAATCCCAAATGTAATTTTCTATTTTAACGCGGGTCCTGCAGCTGTGGGCCAAGTTCAACTTTTGCGCTCCATCATCGGAAGGGTGAATGTCGGAAGGCATGGGTAGCCTATTGGACACATTTCGGTGCACATTTGGAAAATGTAATAAGTGATGCTGACCTGCCAGTTGGTGAAACTACACTTTAATGATCCTCGTGGGTTTGTGTCCAGGAAAACGAATGAAGTTGCGCAGGAACTACTTTAGCACAAGCCAAACTTTACGCACCGACCGACAGCTTGCCGATAGGCTCTGCGTCTCCAACACTACAAAAACTCCCAGTCGGAGAGCGTGTGTAGCCTATTAAAAAATATTTTATCCCAAATGCCATCAGCATTCTTAACCAAACTTAGTGACAACATGCATACCCGGCTGAGCTGTACAGCTATATTTAAACTTATTTATTAATTTTCTATAGGCTATGTTTCCCCTTTTTTGTACTGTACTTGTTTTAATTAGCCTATATCTTCAATGTGTCTGAGATGTTGTTTGTCCATCTGTCTGGTGAACCTAACACAAATGTCCATATGGTGTAGGCTAGCTAGCCTACATTAAAGATTTATTTTATTCTATTCTAATCAACCATGCGTAATGTAGGGATGGAGAATGCTTTTCAAGTAGCCTAGGCCTATATTTAGGATTCAGCTGAAAAACTCTAGCGCTCTTGAAAAACTCGTTTGGAAAAGAATGGATAGGCTATCATGTGATGTCGTGGTCTTATCGCCCTCTCACGGTGAATTGCACGGATGAATATTATATGATTTTGTGCTTCTTTGTCAATCGGACCTTCGTCAAAATGAAACGCCATTGCGTGACAAGTGTAAAAATAGCGGCCTGATTGAACATGCACTAAAATAACCAAACATAATTTAACATAACCTGAACAAAACCTACCCCCTACCAGGTTAAGTTCAGAGCCTATGTTACCATAGTTACTTACATAGCCTGATCATTTTTTAGTTTTCTGGAACTGAAATCCCAGGTTTACCATTTACTCTGGGTTTACATACCCAGTTCAGTTCAGAGCCTATGTTACCATAGTTACTTACATAGCCTGATCATTTTTGAGCTTTCTGGAACTGAAATCCCAGGTTTACCGCTAACTCTGGGTTAACATACCCAGTTAAGCCAGTAAACCTGCTTTCTGGAATACCCCCCAGGCCCCTGGTAGGCTGATAGTTTACTTTTAAAAAACAACAACAACTAGACATTTAAAGGAGAATTCCGGTGTGATATTGACCTAAAGTGTGTTGAAACATGATACCGAGTGTGAACGTATGTCTCATAGCCCATCTTGGCTTGTCCCCTGCACTCCAAAATCTGGCGCTAGTTAGCCGATGCTACCAACAGCTTTTTCAATGGTGGTGCCCGGCATCGGGCTAACCATGCAAATAAATCACTGTTTTACACCATTTACGAGGTTCAATGTATCTCCACACTTCATTGGTAGACTTCGAGGGCCCTGACATTTAAAGCGAGACATTGAGAACTTTGAAAAAGCACTGGTAGTTTACTTACAAGGCGATTTATGCAGACAGTATCTTCGAAGTTTAAGCGTTTTGCAGCCATCTTGAATTTAGTCACGATAATTTGACGAATAAGAATGAACAGGTATGATAAGGGATCAGATTCCAAAAATAATTCAGTGGAAATGAATACACTGAATACACTGAATACAGTTTCTTCCAGTAGCAGCAACTGGAATCCATGCATTTCCACGGAATTATTTTTGGAATCTGATCCCTTATCATACCTGTTCATTCTTACTCGTCGCTGGACTTATCGTGACTAAATTCAAGATGGCTGCAAAACGCTTAAACTTCGGGAAGATACTGTCTGTATAAATCGTCTTGTAAGTAAACTACCAGTGCTTTTTTAAAGTTCTCAATGTCTCGTTTTAAATGTCAGGGCCCTTGGAAGTCTACCAATGAAGTGTGGAGATACACTGAGCCTCGTAAATGGTGTAAAACAGTGATTTATTTGCATGGCTAGCCCGATGCCGAAGCACCACCATTGAAAAAGCATCGACTAACTAGCGCCAGATTTTGGAGTGCAGGGGACAAGCCAAGATGGGCTATGAGACATACGTTCACACTCGGTATCATGTTTCAACACACTTTAGGTCAATATCACACCGGAATTCTCCTTTAAAGAGGTGCTCATAACCTGAACAATCTTCATAAAAGATTGAATGCATGGCCTACATACAATCATCAGTCACTGTCAGTCAGTCACCAATATGAGCCAAAATCAACAAATTACAGAAAGGATTTCAAAGCATCAGAAAAGCAGCTCTCAACAAAAGCTGAAGTAAACAAATTAATAAAGGGTACAGTGCTTCAAAAGTCAAAATGAAATGAAATAGTTTACTCTTGTTTGTTTTTTCGATTTGATGATCTCAAACAGCACAATTTAAAGCAAATCTTGCAAGTTTTGAAAACGGTGAAGAGGACCAGTAGAACTATCCCAATCAAAAACGCAAACACATCAAGAGAGTGGTACTGGTACCAAGAGAGGTTATGGGCTTCTACTCTTAGATGCTTGGCCCCCTTGTTGCGCATCACATGTTCTATCCAAAACACGGCCTCATCCCTTGGCGTCTCTGGTCTGTCATGGTGTATTTTGGACAGTTTCATGGTGCTAGCTTTATACCTGTGGAACAGATGAACAATAGAAGTCAGCCAAAGTTAAAACATTATTTTTTATTTGGTTTTTACCTGAAACAACTGTACCAATTCACAAACACCAAAAATAGGTCTACTGTACCTTTACTTTATACACTTACCAATATCTAACAAATCTACTGTATGTTTATCTATACCAGATATCTCATGTTAAAATAAAAAGAAATCAAAGCTTACGATGGATCATTGATCACTGTCCTCAGTCCATCCACAAGGTCTTTGGTCTGCATGGTGTTGTAGTCCATGATGACAGCAGCTCCTTTGGCTTTCATGTGCACCATGTTGTCTGGCTGGTCAGCAAACAGTGGAATACCCACCATGGGAACACCATGATATATGGCCTCATACAACCCATTGGTCCCACCGTGGGTGACAAAAGCCCTGGTTTTGGGGTGTCCTGGTAAATATTATAATTTTGCTGTATTTTGATGCCATCAAATAGTAGTAGTTATTATGGTTTCATCATTTAATGTACATACATTGGATGACAATATGCCATCAGAATTTACTTTTCCAGGGACTTTCCATGAATGCAAAGTGTTTAAGTGTGTAATTTATCAGACAACAGGAGACATCAGTACGAAATAATAATAACTGTCTTCCACAACACCCACCCAACAGGTCATTCTGTGGGATCCATTCATACAGTCTGGTGTTTGGAGCAAGAGTCTCTGGCCTCTCCCCCTGGTACCTCCACAACACCTGTTAGGTAAGGACACATTAAATGAGAGGCCAATTTAGATCCAAAACAGTCATTTACAAGAAAGTGGGGAGTGTGCTCATGTATTTATTGATTTGCTGCTTCAAAATGAACACATTGTGTTTATGGGTTTGAGTTAGTATTAGGATTGATCTCTCCCAGAGTGGAGACATGTCCCACCCCTACAGAAACAGAAATGTAGATGGCTGAACATTACTTACTTAACTTCAAACAAAAAGGTCATATTTAAGGGAATTTGGAATCATTTGACCTGCAATGGATACAGATGCTATACAACCTTCTGTGGGATTTGCCCCAAGGCCGAGGCAATGATGTTTGTCTTCTCTTTGGTGAGGGTTGCAATCATTGATCCCAAAGTGAAAATCACTATCCCATCATCCTCAGAACTCTGAACAAATTCCTCCATGTCCTTGTTGGGGGAAAAACATTACATGTCTGACTACTTCAGAATACAGACAGCTAGTAATGGACTACAGATAAACCTATTAGTAATCAATCGTCATTACAGGAAAAAATATGAGGCAAAACAATAACATTTGTCATGTCACATGCAGCAGCCAACTCGTTATTTTAAAATGTTTATAAAATATGACTTAGTGAGGATATAATATCATTAAATGTTAGCATAATGTGATATTTGATTCCCTATCCCTGGCATGTGCCAATGAGGAAAAGCTAAATTAGCAAAATTAGCAATTCAAGCAGACCTGTGCAGACATATTGAATTCAGACTCACTTTTGGTAGGGGTTTGGCAGGTTTGCAGTGAATTCCTCCAATGTATTTGAAGTTAGGAAGGATGGGGCGGGGATAATCAAAGTCCCAGTATGTCCGAATCAACCAGAGGTCAGCTTTGCCCATTAGCTCACAGAAAGAGGTGGGCTTCCCTGTGGGGATCAGAGTAGGGTGGAATCAGCCAGGAAAACTGTATGTTTCCTTATCTGAAAGTATAGGAGTAATAATAGAGACAATATACATGTAGAGACACGTGGTGGAAAAAATACTGTATATGTAGAGCATGCATAATCTGTCCAAAAGGATGTGCTACGGGCACCGCAGTATCTTGTGTAGTTGCCAATTTGCAGACTATAAGACAAGGTCTGTGGACGTGCTCCTGCAACTTGAAGTGAGCAATCGACTGGCTCTTACCCAAAATATCGCTGTAATACTCATTATACTTTCTCCATACACTGTGGTACACAGCATCCTGCACCAGATAGAAAACAAAATTGACGAGTCTTTCAGTGAAGCTCATCTGGTCAGTGAGTTTCACCGTAGTGCCAGGAACATATGACGGTGGAGCAGGCAGCTGTCCACAGAGTCTCTCCATGGAGTTGGCCGGTGAGAAACGCAGTGAGTACACAAAGGGTATATCCAGAATCTCAGCCAGGAGCTCGCTGCCGGCGAAAAGGGGGTCTGCGAACAGGAGGTCATATTTCTCCTGCTTCAGTTTCTCCAAGAGGGCATCTGACCGCAGAATGCCATCACAAATTTTAAGGCCAATTTCGGCATCTTTACTCAGGATTTTGTAGAGCCTCCAGTAAATCCTTACATAACTGAAATGGTCGAGTTCATACAGAGAAAATTGCAAGAAGTCGTCAAAAACCTCCTCTATTTCTGTCATGGAAATGGAGACGTTAAACAGGTGGTAGTTGTACTGTGTGTGTTCCTTGGGATTGATGAACATGGTGGCATTCTGAAACAGGATGGTGACTTTGTGGCCTCTGTCAATCAGCACATCCAGCGCAGGTTTCATGTTGATCCAGTGACTTCCTTCAGTGTGCCAGACCAAGATATTCCCACAGTTTACCGTAGGTACAACGCACAGTGCAAAAACCACGAGAAAAGCATGTTGTCCAGCTTTCATGATGGCAAATGATGGCAGTATTCCAGAAACAGTGATATGTGTAGCCTAACTCTTGGCTGTGACCTGTTCTGTGTAATAATTTACTCATGAGCATGAACTTTGAGCAGTAAGGGGGTTGTAAGGTATGTGCTTGTGTGAGCAGAGGTTACTGTAATCTGATCTAGGAATACAGTATGTAAGTATACAATATATTGAATGCTGCCTGTAGTTTGGATCTGTTAACAAGAATCACTTGATGCTTATGTTGGAGCTGAGCAGACAAGCAAGTATCAATATAATATTTCATATTACAGTATACAAATGATCATACAAGTAGTCATCCTAGACCTTTTATTGTCAAGCTTTCTGAGGACACAGACATATAGATACAGACAATACCATTTTCAGGCTATAGTTGGAGGTTAGAAAGTTGTTCAATGTTGTGATGACCATCATCTCATTCTAAACACTGAAAAAAGACTTGCTATTTGAACCTACTGACTGATCAGCAGACTGGTGGACACAGCAATTAATTATGAGATAGCATCCCCCTCTCTGGATGGTCTTTTTGAGAAAGCTATACTACTAACACAGCTAGTCATATTATGAACATCTCCCACTACAGAATTCCAATCAACCTTTGTAAGGTGTTCAGGTCTGTGGGACCCATTTTTTATGTTTTCTAAAAGAAAAAATATGCTATTTATTATTTCTTCTTACTCAAAGTCATTGGCTATGGCTCATTTTCTGTAAAGAACATGAAAAATACAGCAAGGCTGCAATGTAGAACTGTAGATGGTGGTCTATGGTGCTATTTGACTTCATTAATGTACCAGGTTGTAACACAAATTATATTTAATTGACATATCACTATAGTTATTAATTCCATCCTAACATAACTGCTCTCTCACTTCTTTAGGGTAAGGGGTTAGTAACTAGTTAGTAGTAATAACTAGTCTTGCTGATCCTAGCACTTTCCACCTGACTAGAACTGACTCTCGATTGTTTAAAAAACAGCACTCACTGATGCACTTATTCTTATTGTACTAGAGCTTTTTAAAATGGTCCTATAAGTGTTGAGAGAATTGCTTTATAAAGCTTAAACTGTTAACCATGTTGTTAGTTGCTTTGGTTAAAAATGCATCAGCCAAATGTAATGTAATGTAATAACTAATAGTTGTATGGCAAAGGTATGTTTTTCCCTTTCCAAGCAGTGACTCTCAGGAAGGCAGCCAACAGAAGGCACCCAGGGACCATGTCCATGTGCTCAGTCTGAGTCCTGGTCAGGGACACAAAAGAAGAGTTTACTGTTTTGATAATGAATACCTTCCCAATACAAAACATGCATGCATGCATCCAAGGGCATAAAATAAATCTAATCTACAAAACAAGAAAAACAATATCATGCCAAATAATATGAAACAATGTAGTTGCATATAATGTGGCAAAACTCAATAATAATGATGCGTGTGCCTGAGTATTCTTGCACCGAGCTGCACAGGCACATCCACATGCCCCACTACAAAATATTCCACTTTTTTGACATCTACACTGCCTGGTACTGCACTGACTTCCACTTTCCTTGCATCCACATAACTTCAGCTCCAAGCACCTGGCCTGTACAGGTTCTTTGGTTAAAAGCTGGGGGACAAGCATTCCATCCTTCATGTGCCAATCACAACTGGTTGGTAAGGGCAAATGTGGATGGGTCACTGGTGACTGTTTCCACTGAGTTGGTGGTAAAGTATCCACATTGGCTTTCACTTTCAAAAACAGGGCACAGCGAACATCATGGATTGAAGTGCTGTTTGTTTTTGGATCATGCAGTTTGCAGACAAACTGTTCTGCTGAGGATAGAATAGCTGGACTTGCTACTTCATCCTCACCAAAGTTGTGGAGAAGATGAGGGCACTGCTGGAACACTTTCCACACTGTCCTTTTTCCTATTCCAGTGAACTGACTGGTAGTGTCACGTCCAGTGATGGCATGAAATGCCAACAGACCATCCAGAATCTCATTTGACATTTTAATATCATGCACTTTAATGTAGCGTGGTTTCTTGGCAGTTCCTGCTTTCATCCAAATTTCTGGGCTCAGCAGGTTGCAAACAGAAGATGCAACAACAGTACATCTGTGTCACTGCACTGAATGATGAGCCTCTCATACCCTTTGGTTGTGGGATCATTAGGTTGTGCCTTCATCTTCTCTACAACTTTGGTGAGGATGAAGTACCAAGTCCAGCTATTCTATAAGTATAAGTATATATACTCTTTTGATCCCGTGAGGGAAATCAGCACACAGTGAACACACAGTGAGGTGAACCACACACTAATCCCGGCGCAGTGAGCTGCCTGCAACAACAGCGGCGCTCAGGGAGCAGTGAGGGGTTAGGTGCCTTGCTCAAGGGCACTTCAGCCATGCCTACTTGTCGGGGTTCGAACTGGCAACCCTCCGGTCACAAGTCTGAAGTGCTAACCAGTAGGCCACGGCTGCCCCAAACCTCAACAGAACAGTTTGTCTACAAACTGTATGATCCAAAAACGATCAGCACTTCAATCCATGATGTTCGCTGTGCCCTGTTTTGGAAAGTGAAAGCCAATTTGGATACTTTACCACCAACTCAGGATGCCTTGTTTCTGCACCTAATGAGGGCCCACTATCAAACAAAGGTTTGGAAATAGTCACAAGTGACCCATCCACAGTTGCCCTTACTAACCAGTTGTGATTGGCACATGAAGGATGGAATGCTTGTCCCCCAACTTTTAACCAAAGAACCTGTACAGGCCAGGTGCTTGGAGCTGACGATATGTGGATGCAAGGAAAGTGGAAGTCAGTGCAGTACCAGGCAATGTCAAAAAAAGTGGAATATTTTGTAGTGGGGCATGTGGATGTGCCTGTGCAGCTCGGTGCAAGAATACTCAGGTACTCACATCATTATTATTGAGTTTTGCCACATTATATTCAACTATATAGCCTGACGAGCCAGACCCACATTAAAATGTAGGGTCTGGGCACTCACCGTTCGCAGTGCTCAGTTCGAGGGGCGGGATAATCGGTTGTCTTTCAAATTTCCTCTGCACGTAATAGGACGATCCCATGCGTTTTCTCACTAGCGGAGCTAGTTGGCTAGTTCAAACTTTTGCCAACTTAAAAAAAGCTTAACTCGTGTCAAGCTGTTTGCCAACAGCAAGATCCATATTCTTTGTTTTCAAGTAGCAGGGAATTCAAGCCAAACCGCTGCAACTCTGCCATCAATCATTATGTTAAGCCCGCCTAACGATTTGATTGGCCTGATAGAAGTTTAATTTTTCCAGCTCACAAGCCAACGGAGAGTTGCTAGACTAGCCCTGGCAGCAAATGTAATTTGCTGCCGCTAGGGTGCGTCTAGATTTCTAGGCTAGCAACTATATTGTTTCAGATTATTTGGCATGATATTGTTTTTCTTGTTTTGTAGATTAGATTTATTTTATGCCCTTGGATGCATGCATGTTTTGTATCGGGAAGGTTTTCATTCTCCAAACAGTAAACTCTTCTTTTGTGTCCCTGACCAGGACTCAGATTGAGCACATGGACATGGTCCCTGGGTGCCTTCTGTTGGCTGCCTTCCTGAGTGTCACTGCTTGGATGGGGAAAAACATACCTTTGCCATACAACTATTATATAGTTATTACTACTAACTAGTTACTCACCCCTAACCCTAAAGAAGTGAGAGAGCAGTAATGTTAGGATGGAATTAATAACTATAGTGATATGTTAATTAAATATAATTTGTGTTACAACCTGGTACATTAATGAAGTAAAATAGCACCATAGACCACCATCTACAGTTCTAAATTTCCGCCTTGACATTAAAGAATTATAACTTGTGCAGTATTGCACTGTCTCTCTCTACAAGCTTTAAACTTGGCTTGACTCATTCCCATAGATAGGGGTACTGATTGATAGAGGTTTTGGGATATTATGCTATGTTTCCAAGCTGATATTCACTTTGAAAACTGGTTCTCTTTAGGCGGAGATTGTTTTTTTCATGTTCTAGTTCTGTTGTCTCATACACTGTACAATGAATGTCAATTCTGACACTTCTGCAGACAGCCCATGTGTGTTAGCTTTCATTTGATACCTTTTTTATGTATATGGTCCTTGTGGTTGTGGAGATATTCACACAAAAAGTCACACAAAAAAAAATTCAGCTTGACAACCACCCTAATTTCTTACCTATGGGTGTCTTCTACCTAAGGAATATAGGTACGTACGTATACTATAGGTATGCTGTATGTTTGATATTGCATTAGTTGAAGAGGTGTCTGTTCCATTTAGGTAGTGGAGTGTCCCCTTCAAGACTCTTTGGGAAGAGATGAGGGTGCATCAGGGATGGATTACTGCACGGGCCTACCGGGCCCAGTTGCCCAAGGGGTCAGGGGGCCCTGAAGCTCAAGCCTTTGCATGGAATCATTGCCTCAATATCAACAAATCAGGATGTAGGCTATGAATCTGATTGAATTTAGTATTGGCCATCCCCAAAATGCACTAGAATACAGGAAATCACATCAAACAAATTAAAAAAATTCTGGGGGAGGACCCCCAAACCCTCCTCCCACATATACGACAATAAGTGGGGGGCCCTAATACATCTGGGCCCAGGGGCCCGAAAGTTCATAATCTGCCCATGGGGTGCATGTACTGTATATTGGTAAGATTACATACTGTAGTAATCACTGTTTTGTTTGGTTGTCTGCACATGCTAATCATATGTAACATTTAACATAACATAACATAACCATCAAATGGATTCTTTTTTTACAGACCTTACCATATGCATAGATCTAACCAGTAACTTAGGACCTCAATTTGCTTGGTATTTTGAACTTTTATTTATTTTTAAGACAATATAGACATGTATGGCCTACAGTATACAGTATGCAGTCATAAAATACTAATAGACAGGATTCCAATTAAACACACAAAAAGATACCTGAGTGGTAAAAAGTCTAGAGTGCCACTTATAATCTGCTGCTGGACCACCATCATCTTTAATTTAATTTGTTGTGAACATTAGGGTCATTAGTACAGTATGCAGTCATAAAATACTAATAGACAGGATTCCAATTAAACACACAAAAAGATACCTGAGTGGTAAAAAGTCATTAGTGCCACTTATAATCTGCTGCTGGACCACCATCATCTTTAATTTAATTTGTTGTGAACATTAGGGTCAAAACAGAAAATATTATTAATATGAAGAAGTATAACTAAATAAAAGTAAAAATGGTTTGTTCCACAATTTGCAAAATGGTGGTGCGTTTTTGTAGGCCACCCGTAATGGATGGCTGGAAAACCAATGAGCAAAACGCCAGCTGACCAAGACCCCTTGCTATCTGGTAATGAATGTCACATTCAAGACATAAGGTAAGTGAAATTAGCAGCTGTATTTGAATGTGTTTATGTCCTTCTATAGTACTTGTTTTGGCACTTATTTGTGATATGGACCGTATGTCTGCTATTGCACTATAATGATTAGTATTTAATGGTGTAGCCTTCATACATTTTCTTGAATCGTGAATAAAGCACAATCTGTATGCATTACACAGATCAGAATTTGGTCATCATAAACAAGCAACAATTAAAATGGTTAAACATGTCTGAAGAATGGAACAAGATTAGGGTTTATATCTACTGTACCACATACAAAAGACATGTACAAATTCAGTGCAAATATCATTCACTCTTGTTTGTTTTTTCGACTTGATCTCAAACAGCACAATTTAAAGCAAAACTTGCAAGTTTTGAAAACGGTGAAGAGAACCAGTAGAACTATCCCAATCAGAAATGCAAACACATCAAGAGAGTGGTACTGGTACCAAGAGAGGTTATGGGCTTCTACTCTTAGATGCTTGGCCCCCTTGTTGCGCATCACATATTCTACCCAAAATACAGCCTCATCTCTTGGCATCTCTGGTCTGTCATGGTGTATTTTGGACAGTTTCATGGCGCTGGCTTTATACCTGTGGAACACATATGCAGTAAATTATTTTGTTGACAAAAATTAAAATGCTGAATGTTGTCACTCTGACGCCTACATAGGCATACTATAGACAGTACCATAATAAAATGCTGTTTACACAGTTTGGTTCTTTGTTTCAGGACATTATCCTTGTTTTCTTGCACCTTCTCATTTGTCCGAACTATGACATACTATACAGAAAACAGGACCTACTATCATCCATGATTTATAATAGAGCAAAAACAATTAATGGATTAATACTAAGTTATTGCCTCCCTATTCCTCATATAAAATTAATATCTTTGGGGTGTGGATAAAACAGAACATTTCACAATGTCATCTCAGGCTTTGGAAAACACTGATCAATATTTTTAGAACAAACAACTAAATTATCGAGCAAAACAATCGACAGATTAATCTACAATGAAAATAATCATTGGTTGCAGATCTAATATTATTATTTTAGGTCTAAAAGTATTTATTTGATAAGCGATTGCACCACAATTTAATTTATCCATTTTCAACCAAAAATTGTATCAGTTCACTAATGTATATCTAGCCTGGCTAACATCAGACCTCATCTCATTGAGATGGGGCCTGGGAACTAGACATTCATTTTCTCGTATTTGAAACGTGGTTTACGAATGCCCAGAGCCGTTTATTGGGCGCTAGGAATGTCTATCAGATGCGTCTATACGTAGCTCATAATGGCTTCGGTGTGTCGTCATTGTCTTGCTGCCCTCCTTCAGTTCTGTGATTGGTCCCCTAACTGAGGCGAAAATTTGCTCCATGGAATCCAGGCTGCCTAGCAGCGTGAATAAAATCGCGCGCATAAGGCAGCATGGGAAAACCCAGGCTAATGTATATCAAAATGTTTAATGTATTTAGAGAGAGAAGATATACAATAAGGTGATGAATTAAGCCTTACGATGGATCATTGATCACTGTCCTCAGTCCGTCCACAAGGTCTTTGGTCTGCATGGTGTTGAAGTCCATGATGACAGCAGCTCCTTTGGCTTTCATGTGCACCATGTTGTCTGGCTGGTCACCAAATAGTGGAATACCCACCATGGGAACACCATGATATATGGCCTCATACAACCCATTGGTCCCACCGTGGGTGACAAAAGCCCTGGTTTTGGGGTGTCCTGGTGAAGTGAAAAATATAATTTTGTGACTTCATTAAATGATAGGATTACTGTTTTTTCAACAATTACCTATATTGGAATGCATAACATTGTATCATCAGCATTGTTTTCCAGGGACTTAACTTCCATGATTGCAAAGTGTTGGAATCTATCAGATGAACAACAGGACACATCAATAATCACTGTCTGCCTCCCATAAAAATGACACTCACCCAGCAGGTCATTCTGTGGGATCCATTCGTACAGCCTGGTGTTTGGAGCAAGAGTCTCTGGCTTCTCTCCTTTGTACCTCCACAACACCTGTTAAGTAAGGCCATAAGGACCAAGTATACAGCAAAACAAATGAAGGCCATATTCAAAACAATCCTAACACAATATTGATTTTATTCTGTGTCCAGATTAAACTTCTGCATTGTTCCTTTAAAGCGGATTGCAACAACTTGCAAGCCCCTTTGTGTTTTAGAAAGAGTGTAAACAAATTATTCACATTATTGATAAGAATATACAACCTTTTGTGGTATTTGCCCCAAGGCAGAGGAAATGACATTGCTCTTCTCTTTGGTGAGGTTTGCAATCATTGATCCCAAAGTGAACACCACAATCCCATCATCCCCAGAACTCTGAACAAACTCCTCCATGTCCTTGTGGGATGAAAACATTATGCTCGTAACCTTAATCATACTTATCACCACATAATAATAAAAAAGCTCAAACAGATTGACATGTGGATGGTGAATTCAGGCTCACCTTTGGTAGGGGTTTGGCAGGTTTGCAGTGAATTCCTCCAACGTATTTGAAGTTAGGAAGGATGGGCCGGGGATAATCAAAGTCCCAGTATGTCCGAATCAACCAGAGGTCAGCTTTGCCCATTTGCTCACAGAAAGAGGTGGGCTTCCCTTTGGGGATCAGAGAGGGGTTAACAGTGGTAAGGGTGGGATCAGCTGGAAGCTATATGCAGTTCCATGGTTGCCCACTGAACATGATGTGCTGCACTCCGACTTATTGCACCTCTGAAGTTGATCATGACTCTTACCCAAAATTTCAGTGTAATACTGATCATATGGTCTCCACATAAGGCTGTACATAGCATCCTGTACCAGATAGAACACAAAATTGATGAGCCTTTCAGTTAAACTCATCTGGTCAGTCAGTTTGACCATAGTGCCAGGAACATATGACGGTGGAGCAGGCAGCTGTCCACAGAGTCTCTCCATGGAGTTGGCCATTGAGAAACGCAGAGAGTACACAAAGGGTATGTCCAGAATCTCAGCTACCAGCTCACTGCAGGGATGAATAGGATCAGCGAACACAAGATCATATTTTCCCTGCTTAAGTTTCTCCATGAGAGTATCTGACCGCAGAATGCCATCACACATTCTAAGGCCAAAGTCTGAACTTTTCATCATAAGTTCATGGAGCTTCCAGTAGATTTTCACATAACCCGAATGGCCAAGCTCATACAGAGAAAAGTGGAAGAACTCCTCAAAAAACTCCAGCATTTCAGAGATGTCGATGGATGCATTAAACAAGTGGTAGTTGTACTGTGCATGTTCCTTGGGATCGATGAACATTGAGACATTGTGAAACAGCATGGTGACATTGTGACCTCTCTCAGTCAGCGTGTCCAGCACAGGCTTCATGTTGATCCAGTGACTTCCTTCAGTGTGCCAGACCAAGATGTTCCCACAGTTTACCGTAGGTACAACGCACAGTGCAAAAAGGACTAAAATAGCACATTGTCTGGTTTTCATGATGGCAAATCCAGCAGGTTTGGATCAACAGTGTCTGGATCTCTTGGCAGCTATCCGTTTTGTTCAAACATTTACTAAATAGCATGAACTTTGTGCAGGCGTCCGTCCGACTTAAAGGCACAGTGTGTTTGGGTATGTGACAAGTCTAATATTGCATTTATTTTTTGAATTTTGCATTTAACATCTGTTAAAAACAAACCCAGTTGATGCTTGTACGGTGTTAGTTACCTGTTGAGTTACAGGTGCTTAGTTGTGCAGACAAACAAGCAAGAGTAGGGATCACTATCTATGCTTTCAATGCATTGGTACATGCCTACGCCACTTCCCAAAGAGGCTGGAAGATGAGGCCGTACTGCCTCGGAAAAGACACTGGTAAATGAACGAGTGACAATATCAGGCCTATGACTGCTATATGCATGGAATGCAGTTGCTCTTTATTATGACCGCCACACAGCGAAGCGGCGGTCATATAGGTTTAGTCAGATTTTTTTTTTTTTTTTTTCTTTTTCGCATGCCCAAATTTCCGTCAATGATTCCCGGGACACTGAAAGACCGGGGTACACCTAAACTTGGTGGACATGTAACCCCACATGGATAGCATGGAACCATCGTTTTTCGTTTTGATCTGTAGCCCCTCCGCTGAATTGGACCCCCGAAAGGAGGGTAGGGCAGACACAGTTTTCTGTGAATATCTCGAAAACCGTAGGGTTTAGGAGGACCATTTTTTTTGTATGTTGATCTCAAGGGGCCATGTCAACCCATTCCATAACCACTCATTTCATGTATAGCGCCACCTAGTTAAAACACAAAAAGTAAAAATGAGGTGGTGTAATTGAAGGTATCTGTGACCTAACATAGTCAAAACTGCACAAAATTGGAAGTGTAGGATCATTATGACACCCTATGTATGCACGCCAAGTTTTGTGGAATTCCGTTCATGGGGGCCACACAATAAATTAATTTATGTTACTATACACCAACTGGCCTAGGTGGTGGCCGGAGACAGTTTTCTGTGAATATCTCGAGAACCGTAGGGCCTAGGAGGTCCACCTTTTTTTTGTATGTTGGTCTTAAGGGGCATGTCAACCCATCCCATTACCACTTATTTCATGTATAGCGCCACCTAGTTAAAAATTAAAAGCAAAAATGAGGTGTTTTCATCTCAATATCTCTGGCTGACAAGGTCAAAACTGCACGAAATTAAAAGAGTAGGATCATTATGACACCCTCTGAATGCATGCCAAGTTTTGTGTACTTTCGTTCATGGGGGCCTTACAATAAAATAATTTATGTGTACATTTAGTGACGCACACCAACAAGGATTCCGGGACACTGAAAGACCGGGTACACAAAACTTGGTGAGCATGTACCCCCACATGGATAGCATGGAACCGCCATTTTTCGTTTTCATCTGCAGCCCCCGCTGGACTGGACCCCCAAAGGAGGGTAGGGCAGACACAGTTCTCTGTGAATCTTTTATGGTATGTTGGTCTCAAGGGCCCACATCAACCTGGCTCATAATCACTCATTTGTGATTTGCCCCCGGTGAAAAAAATGAAAATCAGTAGGATTAAAAGAAAGCCAAAATAAATATTCATCATCATCATCATGGCTGCATTTTCAGTATTGGCGAGAAGTAGTCGCTTGTCCACTAGATGGCGATCGTTGCAGTGAGACGTAATTTTGTTGGAAGTTAAAAGTGGGTTGGAAAAACAATGGACGCTTCCATACAAGGACTGTAATTTACCGCGCAGTGAACATCTAATAAGGATAGGACGATGTTCACATGAAGTGTAATTCCCATTTCTTCTTGAAGCCTAAATAAATCTAAGGATGTTTCTCGGACATGCTTGGTTTTACTGCAGGTAATGCTAATCTTGTAATATCAATAAGGACCTAGGTAATGTTACCGTTAAGCGTTGGTTGAGTGATGGAGGCATTTGATTGATTGCATTTGTAGAAAACTATAAATGCGGTTATACCAAGCAAATTGATAGCAGCACTGTTTGTATCTTTCGACTGTCATTTATTGCACGTGCTACAAAATCATTCTGTGCAATGGAAGATTTACCAACGTAACCGGTCTGATACAGTTTTGCCTATACATGCGTGAGACTGAGACGCCTGTTTATTTTGTTTTAAGTGCGTGCAGGGTGTGAGAGGGGAATCGATGTGCTTTGATTACAGCTTGGTAGTTGTAGTCTGTGAAATTAAAAAGCACGTGTGTGTGAAGTATCCAAACAATGACACCTTCATTTCATTATGGCTGCTTTAGCAAAACACCTTAAGCTACTGTGTAGTGGGTCCCATTTAGAAGTGGCTACTTCATTCGCGCTTTCCTTGACTCATGGAGCTGCGCGGAATGTTATTACAACTTTTCGCCACGATATGACAGTTTAAGTCCGCTTGATACTGTAAGGCGTAAGCCATTGGTTTCCAAAGGAGATTTTATTTGTGTCGCTAGCATAGCCTATTGACAATTTATGTTGTCAATAGGCCTACCTTATAATCCTACCTGTAGCTTAGGGAAGCTAACAACTTTCTATTAGGATCTAGTTTGTTAGTTACCGTTTTGTCATAACTCCCTGATGCATTTTGCATTTAGAATTTATATCTCAATCGGAAAATTAAACAATATCGGTGCCTATGGACTAGGCTGGGTGAACCCAGCCTGATCTGCCCCGCTATTTATTTTTGATTTCTTAAAAGATTGAGCTTGGTCTGATGAAAGCCAGACTAGCCATGGACCTCAGTTAAACAATGCAAGGGAACATGAATCAGCCTATATTTGCACTAACAATAACGGACAAAAGCTTTTTCAACTTTGGCCCGTTAAAATGTGTATGAACAGTCTAGCGACGCATTTCATCAAGGCCCATTTGGACATGTCAGTTATTTGCACCACTGGTTAGATGTAAAACAGCATTTCGTTTCAGACTAGGCTACTGTTACTTAATTTGTGCATTAACAATAACGTTTCAGACTACTGTTACTTAATTTGTGCATTGACAATAAAGTATTACATGAACTAAAGATGACTAAAATCTTATGTAGAAGAAGAAACATTCACAAAAATCCATCCATCCAAAATGACCTTTGTTTTTGATAGCTGTTGAAAACGGCATGGAACTGACAGAGATGTTTTTGTTTATAAATACATAAAAAATAAATAAATAAATAACATTATGCTGATACCTTTTGCTTTTCCCAAATACAATGTAGCCTACAGGTGTAAGTGACCTTTCATCAATCCAGTTGCAATGGATGAACTGTGATGAACTGCCCTACTTGTGATTGTTTAGAGATTTTAAAGGTTTTATAACAATTCTACATCTTCTTTGGCTATTCTACAATCTATTCACCTTTTCAGCACCAGTAGGGTACTTTCTGTGCAGCCCGACACACACACTCAGGCATGCCAAACAAGCATACACAAAAGTTTCAAGAGTGGGGATGGAGTAAAATATGGAGACAAATTGAAGTGTGATTTATTTTCGCGGAACGGATGTACAGGACTGAGCGGCGGTCATATTTTGTACCGCTATGCGGTACATCTAGTTTTGAACTTAACTTGTATTTGTTTTGTGTTTATTATTTTAAAGGGAAAATATGCAGATACTGTATAAGCAGACGTCTCAGACATCATAAACCAGTGGGCCCATGAGAACCAGACATCATATTTCATATAAAGTATGAATATAATATATAGTCATCAACAAAGATGCTCCACAAAGATGTGTGAGGATGATTGGACAAGCAAGGCAAGTTTACATTTCATACACAGGGTCAGTTCAAGGTACTTGCCATAAACAAAAGCAAAGAATAGTAAATAAAAGCATAAAAGGGCAATAGCTTAAAACTTTAATGATCCAATTCTCTGAAATTGCCATTTTTGCACTTATGGACACACACCGATATTTGTAGCTATAGTTTGTAGGTTAGAATAGTTGTGCAATAGTCTGATAATTTCTATCTAATACTGTAGGAAACACAATAATAATAAACAAATATAATAAACAAATAATGATCCTCCACTACTTGTTACTTAGGGTTCATACATTCTTATAAATACTAACATAGGTGTACATATTGACTGTAATCTGTATTGGAATACCCATGTAAAATTCTGTATATGCACTAAGGTCTAATAGTAGTTCTACCTCTAATAAAAATCCAAGGTGTTTAGGGTTGGGTAGACAGTGCTGATGTTTTCAGGCCTTGATAGAGAGTGCAATATATTTAAAAACAGTTTTGCAGTTTTTTTAAATATAATATTATGTTTTAGAGATACAAAATACATTTAAAATGCATTTAAAAAGCAAACAAATGCAGTGCAAATACCACTCATGCTTGTTAGTTCATTTGGTTTGATCTCAAAGGGAAACTTGCATGTGTGGAAGAGGGAGAGGACCAGTAAGAGTGTGTGTGTGTGTGTGTGTGTGTGTGTGTGTGTGTGTGTGTGTGTGTGTGTGTGTGTGTGTGTGTGTGTGTGTGTGTGTGGTGTGTGTGTGTGTGTGTGCATACACAACATGGCGGCAGGAGCCACTGCTACCACACCACTCCAACACATCCACACCCGTCATGACTGTTGGCGAAAGCACAGGGAAGTAACAGTTGCAGCTTTGGTATGGAAAGCATCAAGCTCTGGATTGCAATGTGTATTATTGCAGTGTTATAGTTGGCGAAAAAATGTATAGCACAAAGCATTCTGTTTTTTCAGACCTCTCTAAACTTGTATACTTCCATCAGTGTTTGGATCTGTAAATTCTTCAGAGTTAAAGTCCTAATGAAGGCATTACAATGTGTGTGTGGTTTTCCTCTATTGTATGTGAATTTAGGCTGCCAGTCTTTAAGGAGAATGGAGGACGAGTTGAAGAAAAGGGATCAGTGTCTATGTCAGAGGTATTGTATGGGGAAATGACCTGATGGAATGGACTTATAAAAAACAATCATTTAGATGACTTCAGAGCAAGAGAAAAACAGCCCTTGACACCAGCTCAAGAAAACTTGAGTAAATAAAAGTTCAAGTAAATAAAATGTATAAACAGTGCTGCAGCTATTTGGAGCCAGATCTGGTTTTAAAACTCCCCAAATACACTGAGAAAATGCAAATAAAAAATCCTATAAAATTGATTCACTCTTGTTTGTTCTTTTGATTTGATCTTAAACAGCACCTCCTGAAACAAACCTGGCAAGTCTTGTAAACCACATAGAGAATCAGTATAACTATCCCAATAAGAATGGTGAATGCATCAAGACAGTGGTACTGGTACCAAGTGAGGTTATGGGCTTGTACTCTTAGATGCTCCGCCCCCTTTTGGCGCATCACATGTTCTATCCAAAACACGGCCTCATCCCTTGGCGTCTGGGGTCTGTCATGGTGTATTTTTGACAGTTTCATGGCACTGGCTTTATACCTGGAACAGAGAAAATAATTGACTGATTTATCTACAACAGAAAATAATTAGGTTAGGTGCAGCTCATTGTTGGTTTAAAAGCACTTAATTAACTGTAGACTGCACCTCTGAACTAACCTGGAAATCCAGAGTTCTCGCGAGAGCACAATTTGAATTTGCTCAGCGAGTCATTCTGGCAATGAGTAACGATGCTCATAACCTATGCCCATGGAACCAAGCTGCACCAATCACATCGGTGTATCTGATATAGGCGGGCCAGAGGCGAGCTAAACAGATGACGACAGCGCTGCAACGTCGACGTCCGGAATAAGCCAGTAAAAATTGGTCGTAGTGTTATCCAATTGCGTGCAGTGATATTTTCTAATGCATGCTTGGTGACGCCCCCCGAGTTGGGACATTTTCATTACTCATAGCCAGACCCTTAAATCTTTCTAGATTTTGGTCTGGATTTCCAGGCTACCTCTGAACCATAATTTCACTGAATTATTTTTCTACCAAAATCAAAATATTCCACCTTTACTGAGACAGAAGGTCTACAACAAGGAGAGGATGAATTAAGCCTTACGATGGATCATTGATCACTTTCCTCAGTCCGTCCAAAAGGTCTTTGGCCTGCATGGTGTTGAAGTCCATGATGACAGCAGCTCCTTTGGCTTTCATGTGCACCATGTTGTCTGGCTGGTCACCAAATAGTGGAATACCCACCATGGGAACACCATGATATATGGCCTCATACAACCCATTGGTCCCACCGTGGGTGACAAAAGCTCTGGTTTTGGGGTGTCCTACCAAAAACACACAAATGCAAACACAAACAAAGTAATGTTGCTGCATTGTGTCATTTAAACATTTATTCAGCTCTTAATCTGTGCTGTGTCTGGGACTTGATGCCATGACGGTTATGTTTTTGTTGTATGGTCTATCAGATGACCTACAGGACACATAAGTAGCACACCATCACTGTATGGCACCCACCCAGCAGGTCATTCTGTGGGATCCATTCGTACAGCCTGGTGTTTGGAGCAAGAGTCTCTGGCTTCTCTCCTTTGTACCTCCACAACACCTGTTAGGTAAGGACCAGCACAGCACCATAAATGGACAACAGACAAACCTTCCTTATGCATGACACTACATCTACTGTATGTGGACTGCACTATTGAGATGCTCCTTAAAGCATTAAAGCCCCATTTTGCTAGCATTTGTATTTGCCCCTTTCATTGCACTGGATATCCCTCTAGCATCATTTTCACAGTGCAGGATTCCATTAATGACTGCCCTGCACATTGCAAAGTAATGCAAAGGGGGAACAAATGTGTCAAAAAGTGATGCCACTCTCTGTTATAATTCAGTTTATCATTAAAGGTAAAAGGTAAAATTCAACAGTTAGACCTGCCATGGATTTTGATGCTAACCAACCTTCTGTGGGATTTGCCCCAAGGCAGAGGCAATGATATTGCTTTTCTCTTTGGTGAGGTTTGTGATCATTGATCCCAAAGTGAACACCACAATCCCATCATCCCCAGAGCTCTGAACAAACTCCTCCATGTCCTTGTGGAATGAAAACATCAGGTAATTAGTACCTTTTTACATGAAAGTGGAATGGATAAGCAGCCCTAATGATATGGTATTTGGAAACTTCATCAAAAGAAAGCACATTAAACAGACTTACAAAGAGATGTGTGAGAGAGTGAATTCAGACTCACCTTTGGTAGGGGTTTGGCAGGTTTGCAGTGAATTCCTCCAACGTATTTGAAGTTAGGAAGGATGGGGTGGGGATAATCAAAGTCCCAGTATGTCCGAATCAACCAGAGGTCAGCTTTGCCCATTAGCTTACAGAAAGAGGTGGCATTCCCTGTAGGGCAGAGAAGGGTGGACATTGGTAAGGGTGGGATCAATTGAGAATGCTGTGTTTCCTCTGTAGTATCTTGTGCAGTTCTACATTCGACCACTAAATGGCACAATTAAGCTCTGTGCTCACATTTGGTGCACCTTTGAGGTCAACCATGACTCTTACCTAAAATTTCACTGTAATATTGATCATAACGTTTCCACGTGAGACCAAATGTTGTGTCTTGCACCAGATAGAACACAACATTAACGATTCTTTCAATGAGGGTCATCTTGTCAGTCAGTTTGACCATAGTGCCGGGAACATATGACGGTGGAGCGGGCAGCATTCCACAGAGTCTCTCCATGGTGTTGGCTATTGAGAAACGCAGAGAGTACACAAAGGGTATGTGCAGAATCTCAGCTACCAGTTCACTGCAGGGATAAACAGGATCAGCGAACACAAGATCATATTTGCCCTGCTTCAGTTTTTCCATGAGAGTTTCGGACCGCAGAATGCCATCACACATTTTAAGGCCAATAGCCGAATTTTGCTCCAAAAGTTCATAGAGCTTCCAATACATCTTCACATAGTTCCCGCTGTAAACCTCATACATAAAAAAATGTAAGATCTTTTCAAAAGAGTCCTTAATTTCAGACATGGACATTGAGACATTAAACAGGTGGTGGTTGTACTGTGCGTGTTCCTTGGGATCGATGAACATTGAGGCATTGTGAAACAGCATGGTGACATTGTGACCTCTCTCAATCAGCGTGTCCAGCACAGGTTTCATGTTGATCCAGTGACTTCCTTCAGTGTGCCAGACCAAGATATTTCCACAGTTTACCGTAGGTACAACGCACAGTGCAAAAAGCACAAGAAAAACACACAGTCCTTTCATGGTGACAAATCCAACTGGTCATAAACAATGATGTTGAACTGTAAGGTGTGATCAGTTCAATGGAATAATTTATTTGCTCAGTGAGTAAAGCATGAACTTTGAGCAGAGCTGGTGAGGAAAGGGGTGTGGTGGAGTTCTGTACTCCAAACTCAAGACCTGTGGAGAAGTAGAAGTAGTTGTTTAAGTCCCAATGGCAAAGCACAAGATCAAAACAGATCATATTAATACTCACACGTTCAGAAACACCTGAGCATGGCTTCAGAACAGCACTAGGTGAGATGCCAACAGGGCTTCAAAACTGGCTGCTAAAGTGAGAGCCAGCAGATCGTGCAGGTAGGAGTGCTTGGGTTAGTTTCAGGTATCCGTCAGTCTGCTAGGAACCAGGAAGC